>NW_026267262.1:115147-117296 GCF_000697945.3 Frankliniella occidentalis | reverse complement strand
AGAGAGAGAGAAAACTATACTCCTGTTTCCGCACGCGTTTATCGGAGTGCGAGCGCGGAAGGGGGAGAAAGAACCAACGGTGTTGTGGCAGCGAGAGAGAGAGAGAGAGGGAGAGAGAGAGAGAGAGAGAGAGAGAGAAAGAGAGAGAGAGAGACCAGTCGAACGATTGGGCACGGGAGGGATGAGCAGCAGATGGGAGGGGTTGATCAAATATAGGGGAGTAGAAATGAGGGGCGCGCGGAAGGGGAGGGGGAGAGGAGGGGAGCGGGAGGGTGGGAAGCGGCGGCAGGAAGAGGCGTGCGTGTTTACTCTGGCGTGCGCTCTCACGTTGCCGCGACCGGCCGGCCAAGCCCTGCTCAGTCAGCTAGCTCTTTCTCATTACCCACCATTCTGCCGAATTTCACGCCCTGTCGTCGATATATCGAGTTATTATGAATGCATGCTGCGGGGGCCGCAGCGCGGCTCACCACTCTGCGGCTATGGGGATATCCGTGTCGGTAAGGGCCTGTTGCTGCTCACCTCCCTCCCCCTCTCTTTTCCAAGCTACGCCAGATATGTATAGACGCAAATTTGAACAAAATTTACACCGAAAATGGTGTTTGGAGCAAATGATAATTTATATTGGCAGGTTACACATTTTTACCAAAAGAAAATGACGAACAACTAGTTGTTCCAGTTGTTCCAATTTTAAATTTTAGTTTAAGACAACAAAAACAAAGGTAGAACTTGATGCCTTTCTAGGGACGTTAAGTTTTAATGCATTCGTAAAGGCACTAAGGTATCCAAAGGCATTGAAATTTAGCACATTTGGGCAGTTTTAACTCCTTGTAGATGTGCTAAATGTGCAATGCCTTCTTAAAGTACACCCCAAATTAAAAGACGGCGCAGCTTTTTGTGCGTTGATTTATCTTTATAATTTATTTCTTGTTCTTTGCTAAAACGATTTGAGACTACTGGTATTAAGCGCTTGAGTATGTCACATGTACACACTGATGTGCTATGTACTTTATTTTGTATGTAAGTTACGTACATTTGAAATGTACGTAATTACGTACGAAATTGTACACAATTACGTAAGATTAATTGTACACAAGCATTACGTAAAAAAATGTACATAGTTACGTACAAAAGATAAAGTAGTCCTCCGTGATCAGTTTTACAATTTAGAAATGGCACTGCTCTACAAAAGCACAATGTACATAAGCTACGTACAAATTCCGAAGTGCGTGGAAGCTGTAGCCGCCGTTGCTTCATATAATTTGTATTAAATTTCAAATCGTACGTAAGCTACAGACTTTTTTGTACGTAAGCTACAGACTATTTTGTACGTAAGTTACAGACTTTTTTGTACGTAAGCTACAGACTTTTTTGTACGTAGTTACGTATGTTGACGGACGTACGTAAGCTACGTACAAAATCTTACGTAGTTACGTACAAAAAAGTACATAGCCCCTCAGTGTGTACGTAGTTATTGCAGTAGGCTAACGGCCTAGTAAGCAGGTACAGCCCAGTTAGTACAGCTCGGCCCGCTTACACTGACGGCGACGGCCCAGGTTGGAGGTACTGCGCTATGCATGCACTGTACCGCGCTCACCGCGGAGGGTCCATACGCAGCTGTTAGATGGGAGCCGCTATACACCATACTCCCTCATACTCACTCCCTCTCTCTCCTCCCTCATGGCGATAAGATGAAAAGAGCGACACGCTTAACCAGCACCCTTGATACGACATGAGAACAAATACGGCTCGACGGCACAAGTAAAAAAAAAACACAAAAAAAACAGCAATCCAGATAAGAAGCAGGTAATGAAACCATCTGGAAGGCCCCTGCTTAGGCCTCGCGCACTGGGCAAGAAAACGCACTCTATACTTTTACACTCTACAAACAACGCTGTACCGTGCGACAGGAATGTGTCCCCTATACTACACACCTCTGGGTGACGCAATAAGAGTAACTAACCTTACCTAACCATATCTAACCAAAACCTGACCTCAAAAAATCTCATCGGGACGGGTATACTGCGGGCGGGTCGGGTACCGAGCGGAACAGACCACCTCCGCCTTCCTTACGCATGTCTCTGAGAAGACGCCGGCATGATCCATCACGGCTCGGAATCTAGGCTTGTTGGGCCCTCCCCCCTCCCCCCCC
>NW_026267262.1:113446-115097 GCF_000697945.3 Frankliniella occidentalis | reverse complement strand
CCCCCCCCCCACACACACACACACGGAGCCCAAGCTCCAGGAGGCTCCAGGCGGCTCCAGGCCCCATGGAGGGGACAAGCAAGAGGCTGGGCCGGAGCGCGACACAAGAAGGCAATTACTGACCACAACATAAAACGGTATTATAGACTCTTTTCGGCGGCGCTTGCCAAGGAAGGGATTGTAACTCGAAGGTAAGAAAAGAGAGAAGAAAAAAAAAGAATAATGTGAAAAGGACAGACTTTAAACTTATAAAAAAAAACAGTAAGTATTAGTCATTAATTTTCAATGACGCCATGCAAATTTATCAATGAAGATCATCAACAGTGATAGAAGCATGGTAATGCTCGACTATAATTTTTGAAGTACGAAGTACGTAATAAAGCAGAAGCATGGTGCAGCAGGTACCTCAGGGTGTACATGACCACGGTCCCACGACTGACGGCTGCTGTTGCTGTGGTCGTCATATTGTGCGCGTTTGTTATGTCTGCTGCACGGTTTATGCCTCTAGTTTTAGTTTCTTTTCTCGCACATTTTCCACCTGGGGCTGGGCGGTGCGGGCAGGGGGCGTGTGCACGAGTGTTTCTTACCTTTACCACCATCACCCCTCCTCCTCCCCCTCCCCAACTATTCATAATCGCAATAACACACACACGCAAACACAGGGAACTAAGAAACTAAGCCGCCCAACTCCTCCTACTCCATGAAAAATATCAATCAAGCTATATTTTCAACTTGAAAAATAAGCGCAAAAGAGTTTCAATATGAGAGGGACGGGGACGTATTTCTTTTCTTTTCTGTCTTGATAGGAATAGGTGATGATTCCCCCAGCTCGGTAGGAGGAGGAAAGTCTTTTGCATCCTCGCCGTGCCACGCCACGCCACGCCGCGCCAGCGCACTCATCCACTCGGCATCAGTCCATCGGATGCAGTGATCTGCACGGCATTATCCATGCAAATCATTGGCAAGGCAGTACCCTTGCGGGGGCCCCCCGCCGCCGCCCCGCGCCCATTGCAAGGCAAGGACCGGACCGCCGTAACTCGCACGCCAACCCCTCGGAGATACGGGCCGGGGCGTGGCGGGGCGTGGCGGGGCGTGGCGGGGCGGGGCGGGGAGCGTTGAACCCGGCGGGGCGGGCCTCTCTGCGGGGCCCTGGCGGGCGCGCACAAGGTGAAGGTCCGTGCCCAGGTGCGGCCCGTCGTGGGGGCGGACAGACCCACCCAGCCCGGCCGTGGTGCCCCCCCTGGATACTCCTCCCTCTCTCTCTCTTTCTCCTCTCCCCCGTGCAGCAGCAGCAGCAGCAGCAGCAGCAGCAGCAGCAGCAGCAGCAGCAGCAGCAGCAGCATGCGCAAAGGCATTATGCAAGAAATATTGCTCTGTTCGTGCATGACCGACGTTGCCACGTTGGGATGATTGAATACTCGGTGGCGTGGAGCAGCGAGCGGCCCCGCGGTGCTGCAGCGGTGCACTCGGGCCGCGCTGCGCTGCAGTGCTGCTGCTGGCGCAACGAGATGACTGAGGCGCCCGTGATGGGCCTGCTGTGTGTCCAGGGCTTGTCAGGCCGAGAGGTATGCCCCACATCAGCGGCAAACATGCGCGCGCGGCCGCGCGAGTACACTGTCAAGAAGGAGGAGGAGGAGGACGAGGGGTGGGG
>NW_026267262.1:106516-113396 GCF_000697945.3 Frankliniella occidentalis | reverse complement strand
GGCAGCAAAGCAGATCGAACTCCTTTGGTTTCGCTGCAAAGCAGATCGAACTCTTTTGGTTTAGCAGTAGGGCACACCGGGTGGTGTGCAGTTGCCTAGACGTTCGCAAAGTGTGCAAAGATTGCACACTTGGTGAGATTTTGGTGAGATTCAGTTATGTTCAACACAAGAAGTGTGCTAAGTAGAAAAAAGCACACTTACGTGTGCACAAACTGCATTCTTTCTTTACCAGGAGTGTAGTAGTTACAGTAGGAGAAGCTTATCTGGCACAACCAATCTTTAACTCTCACAGCCAATTATAAGCTACTGCAGCTTATATGGTGTCTGTCCACCAGGTTAGCAACACGTTACCTACACCACCTAATTTATTTTTTCTATGAAGATACAGTACTTGACAGATCAAGATGATGTGTTTTTTGTGTAAGACTCTATAGAATAAACTAGGATTATTTTTTCGGATCGAAATTAGGAGTTTTATCTTGATGCGTCGACCTGCATTACTAAATGCTGAAAATTTCCACAGTAAATCACTACAGAACGGTCTGGTTATATTTTAAACAGTGTGATTCTGTGGAGGACTGTACAGCCTCTACTGAAGGAAAGTTCCGGAAAGTTGTTCAAGTCTTTGTCCCTCAAACATACCAAGTGAACACATTTTGACTGTAGTAGTATAGTACAGGAGAATCTGTATGGATCCTGTTTCAGTGCACAGACTTTTTAACTTAACAGTGACAAAAGAGTGAAAAATCAACAGTTTTCAATTATTGTCTCTGCAGGCTTCACACACTGTTCTCTGCGTGACCCAACGGTCACACAATATTTTGTGTGTGATATTTTGGCACTCTTATAAGTGTCTATAGGTGATACACTCCCATTTGAAGAGCGCATAAAGAGTCATAAACAATTCAAAACCCTCACCCGAGAGATACACCCTCCTTTTGTCAGGTAGATTACGTCCGACCAAGCGTCCGACGTAAACGTTACATGCGCGACGCACTCCTGATGCTCAGCTCGGCTCAGCTCTTAATCCGCAGGCAGTGAGAGGGGGCAAAATTCCCCTAGGAATTTCTTATTGAGGGGTAAATTATTCGTAGGGTCATTTAACCCCCCTCATTCCTTGGGGGTACGATTCTTCTAGGGATTTCTTACCGGGGGGTAAAATAACCCTAGGGATAATTTACCCCCCTCGGCCGCGAGGTAATAATCCTCTAATAATAATAATCCTCTAGTGATTTCGTACCGGGGGGTATATAGTCCCTAGAGTAATGTTACCCCCTGGGAAAATCCTCGGGGGGGTATATAAACACTAGTGCGCAGTTACCCCCGGTAAAAATTCCCTAGGGAAATATTACCCCCTTGGAGGGGGTACTGTACCCCTAGGGTTTATTTACCGGGGGTAAGTGAAGACTAGTGGTTGTCTACCCCCGGTACCTGGTCTCTAGGGATCCTGTACCGGGGGTAAGGAGGTAAGAGTACACGCTGACACTGGTTCACTGCACTTTGCACAACACGTCGCAGCAACAGCAGCAGCCATACCGGAATGCCAAGTCCAATTTTCGCACCACTCTTATTTTTCGCGGATTTCTCTTTCCTCATTGAAGGCTGATGCTGCGCTGCAGCAGCGGGGTCCCGGAGCTGCAGCAGCACCAAGCTTTTGCTGCTCCCCAATAACTTTCCGTTTCTATACTGTTGGACAGCACAAAGCGTCGTCGCAAATTTTCTTCTTCCTCCTCCTCCTCCTCGTCGTTGTCGTCGTCGCCGTCGACTCCTCCAGCGCGCACTAAATCCATTCACCTTATCGCTGCACACATTAATACGTCATTCCGAGGGGCGTTATTTTCTTTAGCAGTGTATGCAAATTAGCGGCGACAAGAGCGGCGGCTGTCAAAGGCGACTGCAAAAAGCAAAGCAGCGGCTAAGCAGCAGCAGCAGGGGCGGCGCAGGCGAGCCGAGGAGGGGCCTAAAGCAGCGCGCAAAAATGCATTGTGCTGCCTACTGCCAAACGCAGCCGCGTCCGCTGGGCCGGGGGGCAGCAGCGGCGGTGCCCGGGCGCAGCCAGTACATGTTTCCTTAAATTGCCACTTTTGGAAAGTGCGGGGCGGCGAATTCGATTTTAAAAGGGATCATTGGGGTTGCATTCCCGCCGCGCGCCGATCCGCGCCGGGCGGGAGATACGAAATACGTACACACACATACAGGAGTGTCCCTCTCTCTCTCTCTTTCCTTGCATCCTCGGCAGTCCCCCCCCCCCCCCTCTCTCTCCCTCTCTCGTGTCGGGGACTCACGATGTAGTCCAACAAAACCCACTCAGTAGAATCGCAAAGAATGGCCCCGGCGAGCGCCAAAGCCCCCGCCCCGCCCCGCCACGCCGCGGTTACACCCTGTAAGAACGCCGCGCCGGCCCCCCTAACATTGGGAAGGTCGTTGCGAAATCGTGTCGAAATGGGCATCTTATTTATCGAGTGTTGTTGTTGGTGGTGGTGGTGGAGGTGGTGGTGGTGGAGGTGGTGCTGGTGGTAGTGGTGGTGGTGCTGGTGGTGAGAAGTGTTGGGGGGTCACGCGTGTAGGACGACAAAGTGCACTCAATACCGGTAAAGAGTGCAGCAAAGAGAAAGAAAGAGTGAAGGGGCAAAGTCGGGGAAAAGGAAAAGGGGGTAGTGGAAACAAGAGGCGGGAGAAAAAAAAAATCGAAAAAGGATAGACCAGACGCCGCGCGTAAGCCCCGTAAAGCTTCCTCCTGCAAAATTTAGAGGAGTGAGGTAAAAGCTTTGCTCCGCGCCAAAGGCGCAGGCACGCGATCCTTTTGGGCGTGGCTCCGCCGGGCTCGCGGCGGCGCGAATAAGGACAAAATGGCGAGCAGGACACTAATTTGCCTGCTGGAAGGATAAGACAAAAGGGCCGGGTCCCTCCGCGATGTCGTAATTGGTAAACAACAACAGCAAGAGCACCGCCAACAAAGACAACAACGGAGGAGGAAGTCCGGATGAGAGGTAGGGGTCAGCAGCAGCAGACGACGAACGACGACGCGGCCCGCGCGGCTGCAAACAAACAGCATTAGAGGACTGGCTGCTGCTCAAGAGAGCCTTCGAGAGCCACATGTGCAATATGCGCGACAGGCCGTATCACCTGGGGACTGAGTCATACTTGCGGGGCGTGGCGGGGCGTGGCGGCCCTTGCTGCGGCTTATGCATATTGAAGGTTCGACCCACCGCTGGCACAGACGGGGCCGACTGTGACAGCGACGAATTATACTACAGTCTCTCTCTCTCTCTCTCTCTCTCTCTCTGTCTCGTGTGCTTGTGTGTGTGTGAGTGTGTGAATGAGAGTGTGATTCTGTGAGTGTGTACCCCGACCGCAAGCCCACAATAACGGAGTGTCGTCTGGGGGATGAGTTCATTGATTCTTCGCTTCACGTGTCGTCGTCCGTCGCGCCAGGTGTCATTCAGGGACGCATCATGGGATCGCTCACACGAAATTGTTACTCGCGGTTTTCAGAAAAGCGATGAGATGTTGATTTTTCCACGCGACCTTCCCCATACTCGTATACGAGTCGTGTTGCCGCAGAGGTGTCACAAGTCTGTGGCGTGACCACAGGGTTGGTCACACGTCACACTCGATGGCCCTTGCTTGCACCATGCATACATAAAGAGGACCAGTAAGTTGACATTTTTCCAATAAATTTATGGCAGTGACTTAACTGAAGCTATGTAAATTTTCCAAAAAATTAACCGAAGCTATGTAAATTTTCGAAGTGAAAATTTTCTATGTGGTACACCCGGGGTAACCTTCCACAATCAACCATTTCTTCTAAGATGCATTAATTTCGTTATTTTTTTGTTTTCTGTCTGAATTTATCGTTTTATAGACGACACTTGTCGATCCAAAAACGTTCACTATTCTTTAAAAGTGTTGAAAAAAAATCATACTGGTGAAAATGACATTTGGCAATGACACGTGGCCCAAACAAAAATAAACGACTGCCTAAAAAACATCCTACGGGCACAATATGTGATTCTCTCTACCACCGCGAGTGCGAGCGACTAAATACAACCACTACTCGTGTAGGTTATAAGGAGAAACTACACCGGCAGCGAAGGTGCAAGAAGTACAAGGGGAAAAGCCCTTCGTGTTCACCTGAGTAGGATCGGTTTATGGCCCGAGCGCGCCTTTACAAGGACACACACAAGGTGTAAAGGCAGCAGCCACGGCCACTACTTGAACTCTCGGCCGGCCGGAGGTCCCGCCCCCAGGACCCTACCTGCGTGAGATAGGTCGAAAAAACACTTGTCATGCTAATGGCCGGTGAATAGAGCCGGGGGAAGTAAAGGGATTTCGGGGAGAAATAATAAAAGTCGAGACAACACAGCGGTGCCGCCGCCCCGCCGCCCCGTGAAATTCACTTTTTAGGGGCGTCTGGAGAGGACGGCTCCGAACAGGCCCCCGAGGGACTCCCGAGAGGCCCCCCGACGGATCTAAATCCACCTCCTCAGCCGCGCATAGAGAGCCCCCGGTGTGAGGTCCTTGCCTCCGTGGAGGTGTCTTGGGCTAGGCCGCGGCGGAGCCCCTGCTCATCCCCGCGGACAAAAAAGAGGGGCGGGAGACGAACTCTTTTTTATGAAATGACAAAAATAAAGACAAACCAGACGTTATTCCTACACAGCCCCCTTGCCTTGATATACAGGACCGCCGCGCGCAATGAAAATATTCATGCAGACTCTCCTGCTCTCTTTCTCTCTCTCTCTCTCTTTCTCTCTCTCTCCGTCCTGACCCCTGCCCGACGACGGCGGCGTCATACGAGCGCACGCCGGCCCACGCGAACATGTGTGCGGCCGAGAGCGCGGAGATGGCGCAAGCGATTTAATTCATAATCCGACGAAATGACTATCCACTCATTTAGGGCGGTATTAGAGCATCAATAACTACGGTCGCGGTCGGTGGTGGTGATCCTTTCGGAGAGGAAAGGGGCGGGGCCGTCTCACGCACACTCACACGCACGCACACGCACACGCACGCACGTTGGAACCGCGAGGGCCGCGCACGACGACGCCCATTCGAAAAATCTATCGCCGCGCTTGAAGCTTGTGCAAACACCATCCATCACGTGACAGAGAGATCCATAGGCGGAGGGAATTGGATACATATAGCGGGTTCGAAAAACTTACCGCGGCCAGGATTTCTTCCCCCTTTGAGGCTTCTCCCCTTTCCACACGACACACAAACCCTCCCTCCCCCGGCCCCGGCGGTGTCACTGCAACTGCACCCGGCCCCGCGGCGGCAGCAAGCCGAAGAGGAGGGTCATTCAGCCACCAAACACACACACCTCTTTAATAATAATTGCCGAAACCGCACGCAGAGGGTCCGGCCGGCCGCATGGCGCAGAGCATGCTCTGCAGCGGCAGCAGCGCCGAGGAGGGTCCATTGATTTGTTTGTTTAGACACACTAATGTTATGGGCTTCGGATCGGATGCACAGCGCACGCTATTCCCCACCGAAAACCAGTTTCAGTTATCAAATGATTCTTTCCCGTCGTTTATATAAATTCTACTGATTCTTTCTTCTCTCTCACTTCTGATTCACCCTTCATCATCACGATATTAATTTAGTTGGCGTACACCGGCCGAAGCAGAAGCAGCAACAGCAGCAGGCAATACGTGATAGTTGTGGATATTTCTTGTTTTAAAAAGAAACACAAAATAGTTTACGGCAAGGGCGAAAGCAAACCGGCAAGTTATTTTTCATTCTATAATTTTTTCACTCAAGGTGAACCAAATGACTCGCGCGTGCGTGGTGCATTCGTGCACGGTCGTGCATTCCAATGAGTGGAGGGCCCAGCAGCATCGCGGCTTGGCACAGCAGGAAGCCCGTGTCAGTGAGTGTGTGTGTGTGTGTGTGTGTTTTGAAGTTCATGTTGCGGGAAGTTCATTGTCTGACTGTCAGGCTGTATGACCGGCCATCTGTCCCCACCAGAATGGAATGGACCCCGCGCCCTGGGACTTCCCTTTAATCGTTAGTTAAGTAAATTAGCCAGTTTACCTTCGTACAGGTCGAGCATCGGGGTCCTCCTCGTGCCAAGAATAAAGGGTCGGGTCAGCCCGGGATATGTTCACACAGTGTGGCCACACTCTATGGTGTGTGGTATATGCTTGGGAAAACTACCCCACCACTCTCACAGCGCCACCTCGTGATGTGCATGTATGTGATGTTGGTGTTTGTGCTGTGCAACTTCCCCAATAACGAGGCCCGCTGCTTCATCAACCCCCAACAGCAACTAACTGTACTACCCCCCTCCATCCGGACTCGCTCATCCGTGTGGATCAAGCAGGCGATGAGAGTGATGAGCAATTCACCAATTCGACACTCTCATTTCGACGCGTGTCTGCCTGCCTCTCCAGACGACGACGACCGCGCACGACCCGCCGAGGACCCTCCTCCGCTCCCTCCCAAACGAACGAACGAGGCGAGGAGTCAGTAGTCGATAGGAGAAGGGGACCAGCAGGGCGTAAAAGAAACGACGACCAAGAAGACGATGATGATGGTTTTCCAACACAGACACGCAACTGGCCATCAATCCCTCTCTATACTGCGCGTCCCCCTGCTGCAGTGCAGTGCTGCACCCCACGACACGGGCCGTCTCCCCTACATCAATTCCGTCAATAAAGAGACCACAGGGAGTAAAGGAGGAGGAGGAAAAGGAGATGATGTGGAGCGTCCATTTAGGCACGCGGCGGGGGTGGTGGGGAGGGGGGACAGGTACTGTACACGTTAGCCTTGGGGTGGTACGGCAGGGCGGTAAGGCTCCGTCACGCGCGTGCCTACCGGGAGAGGGAGAGGGAGAGAGGGAGAGAGAGAGAGAGAGAGAGAGAGAGAGAGAGAGAGAGAG
>NW_026267262.1:80431-101676 GCF_000697945.3 Frankliniella occidentalis | reverse complement strand
TGGCGGCACCTGGACTGCCGGAGGTCCTGGTTCGCTTGGTGTTGCCCGGACTGGGTCGCCGAGGGAGGCCGGGGCTGGTGGTCCTGGTTCGTCTGATGTTGATTGGACTGGGTCGCCGAGGGAGGCGGGGGCTGGTGGTCCTGGTTCGCCTGGCGGCGCAGGCTTGCTGTGTCCCGCCCACGCCTGAACTCTTGACCGGGCCGTCCGTCTCGAGGCGCTGCGCGCTCCGCGCTCTCGGGGCCGGACCCCGCCCCACTTTGGCGGGCGGCTGCCGCGGCTGCGCGGGGGGCGGCCGCCCGTCCTGGGGAGTGGCCGCCGGCCCCCTGGCGCGCCGCGCCGTCCATGGGCTCGGCGCCCTCGGATGGCTGACGCCGAGGCCGCCGCCCCTCCGGGGGCTGGGCGCCGGGCGGGCGGCCTTGCAACGCGAGCCCACCGTGGTGATGAAGGGGATGAGGACCGCCTTGATGGCGGGGCGCGGTGGTCTCCGCGTCGGCGTCGCGTCGGCGGCCTGCCGGCCCCTGAGCCCCACGATGGGCCCCGGGTTGGTCTCGCGTCGGCAGGGGCTGGTCGGCCGGAGGGGCCTGCTGGTCCACGGGCTGGCAGTCCTGTTGCGGGGCCGGGGGACTGCCACGACCGTGCGCCTCCTATGCACGTCCGCTCCAGGGTCTCCGGGCTGGTTGCGCGGCCCGCTCCCGGCCGTGCGCGTCGCGGCGCTCGCTGTACTCGTTGTGCGTGTGCCAAGGGGGCTGCCGGCTCCCCCGGGGCTCCGGCCTATTGGACTGCCGCCCGCTCCACGCGGGGCAGCGCGGCTCGATGTGTTTGGACTACTTGCGGCGCCAAGGGAGCAACTGCTGCCGCCTCCCCCGGGGCTCCCGGCGCGCACGGGGCTGCGACTTGTAGTACCACCCGCTCCACGCGATACGGTGGAGGACGGGGAGAAGCTCTCAGTGTCTAGAGTTGTTGCGCCAGGGGGGCTGCCGCCCGCCTGGGGGCGTCCTGCGGCCGGGGACCCCGCCGCCCCGCTGCTGCTCGCCGACCGCTGCAGGACGTGATCCTGGCACTCGGTGCAGCAGACGGCGTCCTGGTATCTGCTCGAGATGGACGGCGAAGAGGGCGGCGGGGAGGGTGGTGGTAGTGCCGGTGGTGGTGGCGGCGGCAGCGGCGGTGGTGGCGGCGGTGGCAGCGGTGGTGGTGGCGGCGGCCGCGAGGGAGCGGGCGAGGCCGGCGGGGCGGAGGGGGGATCCTGTTCGCCGACATCCAGGGCGTCCACGTACCAGGCCGATCCTCCCAGGGAGCCATGATGATGAGCAGCCTGCAACAGAAACCAAGAAGCAACATCCATTACACTGTTGGAAATCATAGAAATAGAGACGCATAAAATCCGCGAGTCGGCACGGCACGCTGCCGCCGCCGCGCCAGGCCGCCGCAGCAGCAGCAGCAGCAGCCTCAGCACATGCCCTTCGATGAGAAATTGGAGAGATGGAAAACACGACGCCGGTTCCATATCAGTCCAGCAGCAGCATGCAGAACGCTACGGCCCCGCCACGCCGCGCCACGCCGCGCCACGCCAACCCGGCCAGTCATTTTCCCTGTCCAGATGAAGTCCCAGCTCGGCGACGCGCTCGTAGTAAATCAATGCAGACTGTTGCTGACACACTGCCCTTTTCTCCCAACAGCCAGCACCGAGACTGGCTTTCGGAAACCCGCCCAGTCAATCACCATGTTAAAAATTGTAATAAGAGAGGCGAAAAAAACTGCAACTGTCGGCAGCGAATTATATTACCTGGTGTACACTGCGTGTATGACAACATTTTGAATACACATTACCACACGAGTCAGATGAAAGATTTCGCAATAAACTGTTTGCTGCCCTCATCGAAAGCAGTGGTAACGACCTCCGCACCGGGTGTCGCGCCTGCTGCAGCGGCGGCGAACGTTAAAACCGACAGTTATTACAACAAGGCGGCGGTGTTCACTAATTTATTGGAGTGAGAATAATTCAATTACGGCGATGACTTTCTTTTCAACAACGTTGGGGTCCCCCGCGCGCTCGCAGCGAACTGGGCCGGTGCCCTGCGCGCGCGCTCGTGCTGTGCACACCACGGGCCCGGCCTGCTCGGCCTCGCCTATGATTCATGGTCCTTCGCTCGTTAACGCGCGATACACCGGGACAGTCCATGATTTGCCTGTCAAAGGGCTCGCGGTGTGGTGGGTCCGAGTCTAGTGGGCCCCATACCTGGTGGTGGTGGCTGGTGGCCCCCTTCCCCCGTCGCCACACCGCGGCGCTGGACCGCGAGTCCCACAGCTTGCTTTCGCACGCGTCGAGCTGGCGCCGCCGCCGTCCGCTCGCGACGACGGCCAGCGCCCCCGCGAGCGGGCGGTAGGCAGGCACGCGCCCGGCGGCGTACGTTGGGTTGCCTACCCACCGGGCGCCCTGCGCGCGAAAAGTTCAGAACCCGAGAGGGATGCTTCACTCAGAACCATCAGTGTACACGTACTATCAGCGCAGAAAGAATTGAACCCCCTGACGTCCATATTCCAAGCAAAAGGGGTAAAATTCTTAAAATTACTCCCAATTTCTTAATAGTACACCTTCAAAAAAAAAATCAAAGATAGATCAAAGAAATAAAACCAATTTAAAAATAAATAAAAATAAAATCAGGGGCTGGTGCTCCTCACATTTCTTCAACTTTACTTGACGCGTCCGAACCAGTCTGAAGAAAAACAAATTGTAGCTTCAGGCGCAGACCTCAAGAGACGAAATCATCATCATACACGATTGAATGAACCAATAAAGGCATACAATTTATTTATTTTACTTTCTGCCATTTTAAAGTGTGTCGATTGGAGGGGTGGTCTGACGAGGGTCTGGGGTGCGGGCCCGAAACTAATATGCTGCACACGGCAAAAGCATCAAGATGGAGAGGGAGGGCGAAGAGGTAGAGGCGGATCTATCAATTTCCGAAGCGCGTGAAAGGGGATTACGTTCGATTACGTTATACAGAGAGGGACGGAGTTTTTCGTCCCATTCAAGTGCTAAAGGGGGAGACGCCCCTTTTATTTTTATTTCTTTTAATCTGTTGAGTTTCGTGAGATAATAATGTGGTGCGCGGCGCAAAGGAGCATGCAGGGCTGAACAGGGCCCTTATTGCAGCTGCATTACAAGGTGTTACGAAATACCGCACAACGTGTAATCGAGCGGGTGCACACACACACACACACAGCCGGGCGTCGCACCAGCCGGCCCGGGCCCTGCACTTCAATTACCATAATTACATTAGAAAGTGATTCCCGCGTGTTTTAATTATTGATCCGGACAAACAGATCACCACCGACGGGCCCAACGTGCTCCTCTTCCTTCCCGGCCGCCGCCGCCACGCGTCTGCGCAGAGACATCCGATCTCGTGACGGTAAACTCGCACAACAATTTTTTTACCTGGCAACATTCACAACAACTAACTAAAGCAAATGTAAAAAAAAATAAAATATATCTTTGCAAAAAAATTTCTGTAGCTTTACTAAAGGTTTTACCCTTCTTGCAGATACACACACGTTTTTAAGTTTTATGTTACATGATCGAGTTAAACAGAAACAGCAGTATGCATATGGAGGGGACTCGCTCCACTCATCACGCCCGCCCGTTGAAATGGGTAGAAAACGCAGCATCCCAACTTTTCCCTCGTATTTTTCTGAACCGAACACGTAATTCCCTTTGACGGGAGAGGACGCCGAGGCGCTGCTGCCGCCGCGCGCCTGCCTTCCGTGCAAACGGCCGACACATCCCATTCCGCCTCCAGCATCTTTGGAGAGACCTCTAGATCCAGAGACCTCCTGAGAATCCACCTGAGAGACTTCTGGAGAGACGTGTATTGACCCCCGGAGAGACCTGAGAGACCTCTGGAAGAAACCACTGAACCGAGCTGGAAAAACTCCGACCGACGTGGATCCAGTGTTGAGTTATTGGGGTTGGGACCATTTAGGGGAAAATATTTGAAGTGGGAGAAATAGGAGGACGACTGTTGGTGAGCAATTTAGTGTGATTTTTTGCTGGTGGGGAATGCGTTCCAGGAGACATTGTACCGTCCATACACATGCCTAAGAGACACCTCTCGAAAAGACCGAGCTCTGTCTCTGAAAGAAACCGCTGAGGAGACCGCTGCAAGGAGGAGGCGGAGTGGCCTCTGGGGAGTCCTCCGGTAATAGTTAGTTCTGTCGTTATTCCTCGAAACTAAAAAATTCCTCCTCCGGGGCCGTTTGTCAAATGCATGGAAACGCACTTCAAATTGGTTGCATAAGAGCGGCGCGCGGGTCGCTGCGGGGCGTGGCGCTGCCGCGCGCTGGACCCCGTGGGCGAGCAAGCGCAGCAGTGCGCGCTGAGCGGTTTGATGAACACGCTTTTCACCTTCTCAAATCGATAATTGTTGGGCCACTACACGGCCCATCAAGACCATCCGACACGCCGCCGGGGAGGATCCGGCCGCTCTCCAAACTAGGGGGCCTCCGCTCTGCCGCCGGCAGGCCGCCTCCCCCTCAACACCGACCGCATCTGATATAATAAAACTAATAGAATACACGCCGTTCCAATTGGCGCCCTAACGTAACACACGACGACGCCTCCCCGCGATGCAACTGGGCGTGCGTTTTATAACAGTGCATCTCATACTCCACCCACCCACCCACACCCAACACACAGAGTCTATATACAGGATTCCCCGCGCCCTCTGCTGCTCGATTCCCACACTCCCTGCGGCCGGGAGCGGGCCGACCGGACGCACAGGAATTCTGCACTAACGACCTTACCATGCGGAGACATTTTCTCCACGATGGAAAGCCCGTACGTCATTCATGAGCCCGGGGTGGCCACCCTTCCGTGCCCAATCAAAAAACAAAAAAATACAAAAAAACTAGAGCGACTAGAGCTATAATACCGGAATGGTAAAACGTTGTCGTTATACTTCTACAAAGTACAGTTAAAAATGTACCTCCAATGTCGTCTTTCATCCGACAAATTACAAAAACATTTTATAGGTTTTTTATAAAGTTTATAATAATTTACAGTTAAAAGCTGCATTGTTTCACTGAGGAGAGTCGTGGGCTTCGTGACTAATAAGCAGTTTCAATAATTACTTCAGCCGAAAACAAGAATACTGAACCACATTATCGATTAACTACAACTCAGTCACTATGGCTGTATTTTATGTTTTCTTTTTGGGTGCATGATTGAGATTATAGACAAAATATGAAAAAGTGACGGCGGTTGCTAACAATAGTATTCGGGCGGACGGCTTTGCTTCCCAGTACCTATCGATAGCGCCTTACAGCCCGGGCGCGCAGGCAACCCGCATGCACGCGTGCGAGACGGGACAGTCTAGTCTACCTTCGCAAGGGTGCGGCGCGCACCGTGCCCGCCCACCCGTTCGAATGCGGTTTGGTGTAACGATAAATGTAAAAGGGGAAAATTGGTGTGAGCCAGCTACCGGGCCTGTACTCTCACCACACCATCACTTCCCTCTGTGATCATATCATGTAAAAGACAAAACCACGAGATACCAGTGTATCCGGCCGGATGATATCGGAAAGGTTTTATTAGTTTCAGATTACTACTCACGTTCAAATTATTCTTGGACAAGGTGTGCAGCACTCTGAAACACTTGCTGCGGATGCTTTTCCAGACGGTATCCGCCATGTTGTTCCAGGGAAGTCCTCTCTGGATGTCACTGCAAATATCTATAGTCTTACGGGCTTGTTCCAAATCATTACGGCTAAACTTGCTTCACCGGTCCGAACAGACTCTTGACGAAATTTCCGACTGATCTTCGAAAAACTTATTGAGCACTTTTGAGCAATTCTTCCACACAACGGCACTTTCAGGGGCTGGCGCTGGATCCATTCCGATATGTTTTGTCCGGTTATGTCCGCAAGAAACTTTCCAATCAAGCCCTGTAAGTCACTGGATAGTCACTGTTTGGGTCACTCGAGTCACACTAGACCACTGGCTATCGCCAGGTGCGCGGTATCCAGGGCGCCGCTGCAGCACCCGGCGCGGCCGCTCGACTACTGGGCACAACGGGGCTCAGGGGGCGTAAGTGCGCCGCGTGGGGCCACGGCGTTTGTTTTCCCGCGCGCCCCCGCCACCGCTCCGCGGGGCCCTTCTCGTATTATTCTTTTCGGGCTGGACCAGTCTTGGCGTACACCCGCGCCCGCGTGCACACCCCACTTTTCAGGCCGCTCAAGCGCCACTGCTACGCTATACTACACCACCGCGAGAGCAGCCACGGGAGGGCATAAGTGTGTGCCAGAGGGGAAACGGGTTCATCGCGAGCAGAAAATATAATGCGTGTGCGGAACAAAATCAAGTCGACTCTGCGAAAAATAACACCGATATCACGAAAAGGGAGGAAAATGTAAAATAAGTTTTTAAAAAATAGCAAAATTTTACTGTTGTTTTGCCATTTTTGTCCACTTTTGACCAGGTCTTTCAAAGTCATTTCTCATGAAATATAAAACAGAGACAAGAGTTACACCACCGAAGTGTGTGAATGTCGCACACTTGTGTGTCATCAACATTCATAAACATGGAGGCACATGCAAGAGTATGAATTTCAAAGTAGATTATACTCCTTTACTCCCTCGAGTGTGCGGTGTGGGCATTCACACACCTAAGAGTGCGACATTCACGCACTGTGATGTCTGTCAGTGTGTGCTTTTATAATTGGCAAATCAGGCGTCCATCCAAATTAGGAAGTGGGTTGACCCTGCTTTTATGGCAATTCTCTATAGAAATGATTAGTCTACATGTGATTAAACGGTTGTTTTCGCGCAGGGAGAATATGGGTCGACTCCGACGAACCTCTCCTCACTCATGCATAGGCATCATGCACCCTATCGTCGTAAGTCACTTACATGACTCCCCCGACTCCTCCTGGCGTGTGTATGCATGGTGCATCATGTATTTATTATGCACCCGAAACGAAACCGAAGCTGAATGAGCAAGTAGTGTGCCGTAGCGTCGTCGGCTCGCTCCTTCCGTCGCTCCGTCTCTCTCGGGCGACCTGGGAGAGCGACACGGACTGACGAGCTGGCGGCGCTAGCTGGCGCTAGCGCGGGCGGAGGCGCCGCTGCCCGTCCGTCCGGCGCGTTGCTAGCGTTGCGTTGCGTGCTCCGTGTGTGCATTGTCCGCTCGGCTCCCAGGCTCTTTTTCGCCGCGCTTCTCCTTTTCATCAGATGCGAGAGACCCGACGAAAAATTGCCGCGCCGTGCGTTCCCCCCGAGTGAGCCGCTTGCTTCCTGCTCGCGAGCGCTTCCGATCTTCGGCCGAAAGATATCATGTGGGGTCGCTCCCTTCTCTTTCATTTTCATTTTTCTAAACGGTTTGTTGTTGACTTTTTAGCCAAGTCCATTCCCCGGGATTAACATTAAGAGGCTGTGTTAAGTTGGCGGGTACAGGTTAAAGTGCCAGCCACACAAAGAATTCAAGTACCTTAAAGACAGGCACAATTTCGGCGACACATAAAATGACATATTCCACCTCGTCTTGGGCAACAACGTCACCCCTGCCCCTTCCTGCCCTTCTGGTCGTTCCAGCGAGGCATGTTGAATGGCGCGCGAAGGGTACCTCGACGTATGAGGAAACGTACCAACACAGAAAAGGAACGTAAAACTACTTAATGGAGAGATGGACAACAACCGAAGATGTACAAAATTTTGTTTACAAAAACCCCATTGAACTAGCTGATCACTAAGTTCCTGATTACTCCAAGCTTAAAATTCTCGAGGCGAAAATCAACGCAGCAGATAGTTTGTTTAATGCGAAGGTTGGTACTAAGACGGGACCTTCCAGCACCGTAAACATAACCTTACATTCTGACGGGAGCCCCGTTGCAAGTACTCCTAGCTTCTGCTTTTCGATATGGATTTGAAAAATGTTGAGTTTATGACTCAACAATGATAGCACACAGCTCTATCATAGAAAAATTGCTGCTGTGGCAATCAAAATGGACATATCTGCTTGAAGGAATGATTGTCTGAGATTTGTTGTAAAACTGCTCAATGATAACTTAACTCTTAAAGGGCATACCACATCAATTAGATTTAAACATGGAGTCGTCGTCCCAGAACTACCATGGAAAGAAGCCCACTAATAAGACTCAAAAATTTGGCAATCAGCGTAAGAAAGAATCAAGTGGCTCATCAGTCGGAAAACAGCCAGTTCTAAAACAATTAAATATGTACAAGAATGAATCTCATGATACAGAATGTTTGCTATGCAATGAATGCTTTCTTCTCCCTGAAAATGCTGATATTTACCTCTCCCACCTTCTCTGCTCACATCACCTAGTTATTGCAGATACTCACTGCATAGCTGATTTCAAAGGGTTTGTCACTTATTGAATTAAATCGTTGTCATTGTTCCTCCCATTGACTTATCATAGATATTAAATATTCTTTCATTTGCAGATATGTTGATTACTGGCGCACAAGACTAGCCTCAGTGTGTTTGACAGACATTTGCTCTGTTATGCACGCACCAGTCAAAGAAGCAGGGGCAAATCCTCATGTTGAAGGAGAAGAACAAGAGTTTTTTCTTCTCTCCGATGTGCTCCCAGAGGACCGTCTCCTTCGCCAAGGCCTTCAACAGAAAAGACTGGTAATGCATTAATTTGTACGATCAATCTGCAAACCTTGTACCAACATTTGACATTGAAAAAATCAATTTCTAGGAATGGGTTCTTCAGCAGCAGCAATTTGAAAGAGATGACACAAGTTTTAAGAGGGGCTGCCTGATTTGTCGGACAGAGCTTACTGGAACAAGAGCTGGCTACTTGCAACACCTCAATTCAGCACATAATTTACAAATAGGAAGAACAGCTAATCTTGTATTCATAGATGAGTTAATTGACCAAATTGATCAATATTTGAACAAGTACGTAAGCATAGGCTATCATATGTTTTTGAATATACACATGGACCTCAATAACCAATACAAAGTACATTTTATGGTATGTTAAACTTTCAGATTTCAATGCATCTACTGTGAAAAGTTCTTCCCAGATCGACTTATTTTGCGAGAACACATGCGGAAAAAAATGCATAAACGAATCAATCCCAGTAACCAGTTGTTTGATCAGTACTATGCTGTAAATTACCTTGAGATGGGAAAGAACTGGCAGCAAGTAGCTGTAAGTATATGTTGTGTTTGTGTAAAAAGACTACGTAGTCTTGAAAACAAATTTAAAAAAAATTGATAATGATTTTTTTTTTTTTTTTTTTGGAAGGATGAGAAGGAAGAGCCAGACCAAAGTGGCTACACATCTGGCAGTGAAGCAGCTGATGGAGATGTTGCCGACTGGGGCGACTGGAATGAAACAACCGCTATGTCCATAACTTGTCTCTTCTGTGACTCAAAATTTGAACAATGGGAACCAACCTTACAGCATTTAAAGAATAATCATAAGTTTGATTTTGCTTCTCTTGTTAGTCACATGGATTTTTATCAGAAGGTATGAAATTGTTCTTTGAAAGATGCATTGGTGAGCCTAGTACTCCAGCAACCAGCAGAGGTTTCTCACTGTTTCACTTACTCATTGTAGGTAAAGTTAGTCAATTACATCAGGAATCAGGTGGAGAAGAATACTTGTATTGTTTGTGAGGAAATATGTGACTGTCAAGATGTTTTACTAAAGCATATGGAAGAGAAAGACCATAATGACCTGCCAAACAAAGACTTGTGGGATCGTGCTGAGTAAGACATACAACCATGATAAATTTTTCTCTTTGTAAATTTTTTGGTTGAAACAGAGAAAAACCCCTCTCTTCACAGGTATTACTTCCCTACTGAAGAGGATGATGGATTTCTATGCCAGCTAGATGATGGACGAGCAGATGATGAGGGAACACCGGAGTGTGTTACAGGCGAGGAACCTGATCCTCAGCTTTGTGAGGCAATGTAAGTACAAATATCAAAACCAAACAACTTAATATGTTAGGGGCTTGATTTAAATTTGTTAATTCTTATTTTCCAGTGTTGGAGGACATTTATCAGAGGTCATAGAACTAAGAGCTGAGCTGAACAAACCTGTGTCTGCAGACATTACAGAAAATTCTGCTAACCCAGCTCCTTCGACAAAATCAGCACATCATGTCACATTTAAAGATATTGAATAATGCTGATGACACCCAACGTCCTCTTCATGTGGTTGTTGAACTCAATTAGAATACGAAGGAAAAAATAGGTTGATTCGTTATATAAGTTGGAACTAAGTGATGTTTGGTTTATTCATTATACAATAATTTTTGGTTAAAAAGAGGTAGGTAACTCTTATACATGAATTGGTCCAAGTGCTCCCTTTCAGGGACAATCCTCGTGTGCAATACTGAATATTTATTTGAATGTTAAAGTGAAGATAAATGATAAATTAAATGGTTTGTAAATACTCTAACAAATCGATGATTTCTTTCATGACAGCCCAACCAAAATACAATACCGAATATACGTTTAAAATGTTCTTTGAGTTGAGTGAACAAGGTGATAGAAAATAAATACTACTTCCAAGGAAAAAAGTGCTATCAAAATATAGTACAAAATAATGGTGGATTGTCTTTCCTTTCTTTTTAAAAAAGGTTAAAAACAAACCTGATTTAGATAGATTATGATAGTAGGTGTTTTGTTTCCCCTTTAGTACTATTAGATACTACCTAACTTTGGAATTTTAAAATCACTAACCTTGCCACAATGAAAAGGATGAGTTCTTTACCATGATAAATCACAAGGGTCCTCTATGACTTTCCACTAGATGACAGAGAGTTTCAAGTGAATCATTCTTGACAGCTGTGCGGATGCATTTGAAGAACTCCAGATAGTGATGGAGATTGTGCCTGAGGAAAATTCAGAGTTAACAATATTATATCAATACTACATCACATAAGGCATATCAAAGGAACATGATTGATGGACAGAGAGTTAAAATCTTACATCATTAAAAGCACTTTTCCTAACAACTCTTGTGATTTCAATAAATGATGTATGTAGGCTTTCGTGTGTTGTTTACAAGTCAAACAGTTACAATCTATCAAAATAGGTTGAAAATCTTCTTTGTAGCTGCACAAAAAAACAAAACAATGAACTTAAATACGCATCACAACTGGCAGTGCAAAAGAGAGAGAGAAAATCTTGTGTCATCTTACATGTCTTCTTCTATACTAAGTTCATATTCAGGTCCACTGGAGTTTGTATCTTTTCCAGATTTTTGGGAAGAATTGATGAAAGGGGTGGATAAGGCCATGTTTTCATTGAAGGGAAACACAAGTGCAGAACCTCTTTCAGTAGACACAAAAGGTAAAGAAGTGTCAAAAACATCAAAACCTAGAGCCACAAGTTTTAATAACGTGGCAGGACTCCAGGCACCATGTATCACTCTCAGCCTATCTTTCGGAAGACGCTCCTAGAAAAATTTTTAGTGATAAGTATTCAATCAAATTTCTTCAAATAGAAAATACATCTAATATTCTAAAGAAGTTTACCAAGCATTCTCTGATTATAGGTTCCACTGCATTACAAGGAATACTTTCCACTGTTAGCCCATTTGTGTGAAAGCCATCAAAGACATATCCATCAACATTGTACACTGCCATCTCTTCTGATATTAATCTTCTGGCATTCAAGTCATACCCACCTTCTATGGGTGCCAGAAGTGCTACATTTTGTAATTCCTGGTGGAGTAATAGAGGTAGATAATTAAGGTAAGAGAAAATTGCAAACATCAGTAAAGGTACGAATAAAGAATTATATCATACTGTAGAAGCTTGATGATAATTGTAGCAGTCTTTGAACAGCTTGGAAGTCCTTGTCATAGACTTTACTATGCGCTTCTTACTACTATCTGAATTGACATCTCCATCACACAAGGCAAGATACATGTCTGGTTTCATTTTTTCAATCATATTCATATACCTATGTAAAGTTAACAATTACAGCTATGCAGAAAAAAATACAGCAAGGAGAAAATAGTGAATACATAGTAAATATTTGTCATATACACACTTTGATGGATCCACAGTTCGTTTTCCATTTTTGGTCCAGACAGCGACCTCATCTCCTTTGTTATATCCAGATGGTGTTTCAATACCTGGATCCTGAGGCGTAATATAGGAAGGATATTCCTAGCAGAATAAAGAGAACACAATTGTCAGGGTCATTTTCTTTAGAAATTGGTGAGAAGAATAAAAGATGATGTTGCTTAGACAAACCAACAAGGTTACCTTAAGACCGACAAACTCTGATATGCTTTGACCACATGACTCTATACTTCTTAGTGCTGTCATTATAGTTGGCAAGGGCATGAGCATCATTAGATTCTCTGTTGTAATCAGTTGCAGCACTTCATGAGTAATGTGAGGTACATTCCCACCCTGAAAAGAAACAAAAAATGAATTAATGTCGAAAGCGTCCAAGTGAATTTTATCACGCAGACGTGTGTCGATAAGATACCTGTTTATTCAAGACCATTCAAAAATTGATGTCTTTAAAATTTCAATTATTATGAGTATAACAAGTTATGTACATACCCGCGTGTAAATTGTAAGAAACGGTGTATCAAATGTTTCTCCTTGCCGATTTGGCAAGTTACTGATAATTCCTAATCGACCACACTTTCCACTAGATTTGACTAAAAATTTCATGTTTGAGGCGATCACTTGCACATGGGAAACAACACTTTTTCGCGGGGTTTGAAGATAAGGTTAAGTGTGTTTATTTCTTCTGCTTGTGTGTGATGTTTTGATTAATCAGCACGGCCCTCTGGATGTGTCGATCAGTCGAGTGGGGTCTCGAAAGAGCAAAAATTTCGATCTTCGATGTCTTCGAGAGGCGCACTTCCGCTTTTCGGATTTTTTCTTTCTTCTTCATCACCCGGGAGCCATCTTAGCGGCGTGTGGGCTAGTTGTAAAGGTACGAGTTGGTGAAAATATAGTGGGTTGTTCAAGGAAATTGGTGGATTTGGATATCAAATCTTCCATTTTTTACTGCCGCTAAGTATGTAGAGAAAGAATTTCCTGTGCGCGTTGTCAGGCGTTCGATTTTACCAAATCGGCGTATCACGAAGCTGTTCAGTCTCATGTTGTTACTTCGCCACGTGGTGAAATTTATGTTTGAAAACCTAATTTTTGGGGTCCCTCTCGTTGAGCGTTAACTAGGCCGGTGTCATTCATTTTGTCGGGTTTTGAGTGCGGTACTGTTACTTGTCGGTTGTCCCTAGTAGATGTTCACAATGTGGGGTTATGAGCGCCCTTGTCAGGTTCATGTCAGCCGTGTACATTACGTATATTAACTATCTCTCACATATTGGCGCTGGTGTCACTAAACCTGTCGAAATTGATCGGACGTCTTTAAGGTGTTTATAATCTTATCTTGTTGTTCTCAGCTTCAAGATGACTTCCCATCTCTCATGGATGATTGTTCGCAACAACAGCGCTTTCTTGTTGAAGAAGCGCAACCTCAGCAAGCCCTTCAGCACTGTGAGTTGTATTTTCTGTTGTGTGCACGTTACTGGTATTACTTTCAGTCTGATTTCGTTTGACTTTCCTTTTTTAGGAGCCCAACAATTTGTTAAACCTGAACTCGTACAGATACAATGGACTCGTGCACAAGAAGAGTGTTGGCATCGTTCCTGCTGCTGACAAGAAGGGCTTCACTGTTGTGTACAAGAAGGCTAAGGCCAGTGTAAGTATCATGAATCTCACTGAGTTATTTGTCTTATTTTTGGATTACTGCAGGTTCTTCTTAATGTGTTTACAGCACAAGCCCGCCAAGGCTACCATCAAGAGGACACTCAAGTCTGGACCCCGCCGGTCTCTGACCAAGTTGAGGAGATTGATCCATGCCAACCACTACCGCCGGGATCTTCTCAAGGTAATGTGTGACATGTTAGAATTATACACAAATTTACCTAGGTGTTATGTGTTGTGCTAACTGGTATTTGTTTACAGGCTGCCCTCCGCAGGGCTAGTGCTGTTCTGAAGTCTCAGAAGAAGCCTGTTACATCAAGGAAGGCACGTGCCAAGAAGGCAGAGTAATTTAATAAAATTTCTTTCACTTACGACATGTTTCTTGCATTTCTTCCATCCATTCCAGTAAACAGTGAGACTTGATTTTGGTCAATAGAAACTTTATTTGGAATCATGGCATTGTCATCAATTTATTACTAAACAATGAAAAGATTATCAAAATTTAAGCTTAAATTCATATACTATAAATCTTGAACCACATTTATAAAGTTGTAACTTGTGTAGAAACAAATCTAATGTATGTGAAGGATATTAACTTCTTCCAACGTCAAGTACAAGCTGACTACAGATCTTTCTAGTCAAAAATCTAGAAATATTTCAATGTCTTAATTTAATGCAACACATTTTATAAGGTCAGTCATTAAGACCATTGGAATGGGTTAGCCACTAATCCCACCCAAACAAATCACAGATTGGTTTTGAATCAATTGAAAGAAGCCCTTTTTTTGGTGAGGATGTTACCTCAATGAACTCATTACTTGTCTTGAGGCCTTTCGTCTGGAGCCCAATTCTCGGTCTTCTGAAGGGAAGTCTTCATCTGATTCACAATCAGTGGACTCACTTCTGTGCTGCCATCTTGCTACTAATGAATCCCACTAGAAAAGAAATATAAAGATAGTTTATATTTTAGATCAGACTTGAGTAAATTTAAATAGGTTTCAAAAGGAGTACTTACTCCAGTGCTCACGAGTTCAGGTTTATATGGGTGCCAAGAGACATCTCGAACACAAGCTTTATGGCCAGTTAAAATCTTGGCGGTTTGACCAGTCAATGCATCATAAACTGTGACAACATTAAAAAAAAAATTAAGATTAACTTGACTCTCTTCCCTTAATCGTAAATAAACTGAAATTGTACTTACTTAGTACTCGCCCAAGAGCACAGCCTGTGTAAATGTAACGCTGACCAGTTGAGGCAGCAGGTGAAAATCGGCATCTAATAAGTGTCTGCAGCACTTTGTGCCCACGATAAGTCATTACTGATGTATCACCATCCAAACTCCGGTGAGATGATTTAACTGATCAAAACATGATAATTAGTGTAGAAATAGGACAAATATGAGTGGATGTAGAGGTTTCTTAAAATAGATCAGTGATGGGGTGTATGCTAACAAATTTCAATTACAGTAGGACAACCAAAGCTAAGAGTACAGCTTATTTTACCCTTCTTCACATTAATACTTACATTTGGAAGGAACTTTCTGATATCGGTAATCCCAGGTCTGATTGGATGCAGCCCTGATACTTTCCCTTTGACACTCTTCACTAGAGAGTCTCCTTACATCCCACAATTTGATTGTCTGATCTTTGCTATTTGACAAAAGATGTCTACCATCTCCTCTTGGCTCAATAAATGTGATGCCATCCAAGTGCCCAGCCAGTACTCCAACTGGCTTTGGATCTGATTCGGAGAGAGTACGTCTGTCCCAAACCTATTTTATAAAAACAAAATGTTGTACAAAACACACAAAAAAATAATTAATGTTTATTATAATGAAATTGCTGATTTACCTTGCATAAGCTATCATCACTTCCACTGTACAAAATATGGGAAGTGCTATCAGCGTATGCCACTGTATTGACATCACCATAATGCCCTTCAATCTAAAAAGAAGCAACTAATGAATAAAATGCCTTTCAAAGATGCTGACCCTTTCTGCATTTCTAAAACAATCAAACATACTTTGAGAACTCGTTGGTTTGAAAACCGATCATAAATGTAAAGGAAGCCATCATTTGTGCCGCACAAGACCTCTTGCCCATCTTGTGAGAAAACAAGTGAGAAAACACAAAAGCGGCTATCAATGGGTGTCAGTTGTAGTGCATCTTGTGAATCAGAGTCACCGAACAGACGAACAAGATAAACTGTAAAACAATGTTTTTTCAAAGATAATAACAGAAAACTTGTCAGATAAAAAATGAGGTGTTAATGAAGGATTCATGCTCACCACTATCAGACCAACTTGAATAAACACAACAGCTTCCATCAGGACTAAAGGCTGTGTCCAGAATACTCCACCCTACATCACGGGCAGCAATTTTACGGAGAAGAGTAAACCGTTTACCGTTAGTTCTGTATAATCTCAATATTCGATCTGCAATAATGTTAAAGAAAAATTATACATAAAAATGTTACCACTAAAATCCATATTAGTCATGAAATTACAGTCACATTTTTTCAAACCTTGGCATGCAGAAAGAAAATAGTTTCCATCTTGAGAGTAAGTACCACAAAAGGCTTTGTGATGGTACTTGTCTTCTACTGTCATTTTATTGGGAAGAAAATGGTTCATAGTACTTGACAGATCATGGGAAGAAAATCCACACCCTCCTTTCATCCCTGTCTACAAAATATAATTTTTTAAATTTAACAGTAAAATTGCTACCATTTTAGTTGAAAGCAAGCATTTGGACTTAAAACTCATTCGCTACAAAGGGGAAGAGGGAAATCCCACTTTGCCTAGATGTACAAGTTCAACAGCTGATAATAAGGAAATACACACAAATAAAACGAAAGTTACTCACTTCTCGCTGGCAAAGTAACTTCATTACAGGAGGTGGTTTTGAATATTGAGATTTAGGATCTGGTTTTAACCCACAGCCCATCTTGGTCATCAAGCAGAACTCACTTTGCTGGTGGTGACAGAGGGGAAAAAATGTTACGGCTCATATTGCAAAATTTATAATTTAAAAAAAAATTATCTAAATATTGCTGTGCACTTACCTCTAAAGTTTGAGTTTCTGTCACTTTGGAACTACTCTGTGCTGAAGTGGAGCTTCCCTCCTCATCCTCATCATCATCACTGTTGTAGGACCATGGGCTCCTGGTGAGGGAAAAGAGAACATCTTTACCAAACAGATACATAACACCCCTGGAGTGGGCACCACCTGCACCTGAAAGACAACATTTTTCCTCACCTGATGATCGGTGGCAGGTCGCGAGAGGACAGGGATAAAATGGATCCCTGCGTCAGCGCCAGGATAGCGCGCGCGCGCGACGTGTAGGGGATGGAAGCACTCGTGCGCCCGGAGCCGGACCGACTCCGAGTGTTGTAAACCACTGATGAAGTGGATTGCCGTCCGCCCCCGTCCACCCCAACATCTCCATCGCCTCGATCGGACCGATCGCTACTACTAGATGACGAACTGTCACCATCCATGCTGTGCTGCGAATTTGACGTACCCATACGACAAAATGAGACAAAAGGGCTCAAAATTCAAGCCGGGGGGGTGACACAGTAGATTGCACAACATATGAGCAGTAGGCATCCGCAGCTGGCGATACGCAAAACACGACAAAACATTGGGAGTCCATTTATGAGTGGGCCAAGATTACCAAGTCCAGTGAGAAAAATCAGACGCAGGCGATGTCCGCTGGTGTGTCGTTGGGGAAAACTGGGAAAAAGTTGCAGTCACACAGTTGTTGGACTGACGCGAACACTTTCTATTTTGCCCAAGCAGAAAGAATATTGGGTTTATTGTGACAAGCTTGACGTCTTCACCATCTGTTGGCTGCTATTGTTATTGACGATGCAGCCAACAAGCGGAATAGAGTAAAGAATGCATGAAATGTTCTGAAAATGGTTTCCGCTAAATATATTGGAATAAACTATGTCACTAAGACAATATAAAAATAGAGAACATCATAATTACGATAAGACTTCTAAAGCCGAGAGGTTTTATCGTTGTCGCTTGCTCTACCACGTTGGCTACAGTGTTCACAGAAACTAAGATTTAAAGAGCATATTTTGATTTGTCTTTCCACTTCGTTTCGGTTACTGGATCAAAAGTTCAATTTGATTGATTTCCCCTTTCCATGTTTAATTCTTCCTCCTTATATTTTCACGTCGTTAAATTTGAATCTAGAAACGAGCACGACGAATAAATGTAATTATTACAAGCGAGTACTGCTATGTACTTTGAATATCCCGCGTTTAAAGAATGGAACAGATTGTTATGATTACGAAAAGGCGCTCTTTTTCCGAATCCTAACCTCTTAAAGAGTCTGTTATCTTATCCTGTTCTGGTACTGCTAACTGGTATTTAGCCGCTTCTATACTTCTCGAACCCGGAGTAAAAGTAAACAGGTTACCAGCATGGACCGTCCTCCTTCCAGGCCGGCTGATACGTTCGTCATGCAAATGGGTTTAAGATCCTTTGCCCAGTTTGTATTCTATCCTTTTGAATTAGGAAGAACTTTGATTCAGGTAAAGTCATGACATACTCTGCTATACATTTTTTGTCATGAATAAAACTTGGCTGTGAATTTCTGAGCTCAGTTGTCCCTGAGAGCTGAAACTCAGAGCACCTGCACATAATTCATTCTTTCACAATGTACTTTGGAAGTTTTAACAGCGGTTTTCTTTACAATTCAGTTATTTGTAATTTCAATAATTTTTCTTTCAGCTTGGCTATGAACCTATTGCACCATGGCCAGGGAAAACGTGGAGTGGTCAGACTAAAATGATGCTGCCGAACATTTTTCAATATGGTATGGCAAAGGATTTTTCGCTCCTAAAAAGTGTTTCACAGAATTCTGTTACTAATTACTTTTTCTTGTTTTTTTTCTCTTTAGTGGGTTTCATGAAAGCAAGGGACGGCACAAATGTCATTTATAGTGGAGTCAAAGTTCGCATTTTTGAACATATTGTTGGTCAGTGTGCGTATTACCTGGCCACGGATTCGCTACCAACCTCTGATATTGAAATGAAAATTGATGAAGGAAAGGAAAATGTCACTGAGGAAGAAAGGTACATAGTTGAAAACTCACAGTTTAAGATTTTCTGTTTTCTGTTTCTAACTTTCAATTTCAATTTTTTTAGGAGGCAGTGGTATTTAGATGAGTTTGTAAAGGCTGCCACTGGGAGAACATGTGCTGTGATTTTTAGTCATCCATTCCATGTATGTGCTGTCAGGTGTATGGCACAATTTATTGGCCAGGAAACAAAATATGTGTAAGTTTTCTCACAGATAATACTGGTAATTGTGATTAATTTGTCCAATTTTTATTGTTTTACTAAATCTTATTGCTTTTAATTTTCTGTCTCTCCAGTGGTATATTTGGTTCAATTCGAGAACTGTACCGAGAAAATGGCGTTTCTGGCTTCTTTAGTGGCCTGGTTCCACGTCTCTTGGCTGAAATTTGTCAGTTGGCCATTTGGCACTCTCTCACTTTTGCTCTTACTACTTATGTTTCTCGTGAAAAGGAACATCGTGATATTTTTTCCACATTGATGGGCGTAAGTGTGGTAGTAAAAACTGGCAATGTTTTGGTTTTCAGCTATCTTCTGTACTGATTTTTTTCTTTCACTCTCTCTTTCAGTTTGTTGCATCCACCTGCACATATCCCCTATTAGTTGTGTCTAACTGCATGTGTGTCTCAGGAGTTGGGTATGTCTTTGAACTAGAAAGAATTTTTGAATATAAATTAAATATATTCTGTATCTCTTACATAACACTTACATTACTTGTTTTTAAATCTTTCTTTCAGACTTGCTGCAGGACAACCACCCAACATGAGGGTTTATTCATCCTGGATTGATTGTTGGAAGCACCTAGCCGCAGAGGACCAGTTGTGGCGAGGCTCTAGCATTTTGCTGTGGCGTTATGACACTCGTCGTCTGAAATAAAATAACTCATTTCATTTCTTCTTCATGCAATAATTTCAGCTGCCTGTATGCTTTACTCAAGTCTGACTGTTTTACTCAGGAAATATCGCATTTTTAAATTTTTAAACCCCGGTTTGTTTGCAAGGTCTCGTTACATTAATCAATATCTGTTGTAAGTTGTTTTCTTCTTGACTTACTGACCTACCTGTTCAATTAATTTTGCTGCATCTGTAAGAAAAAAGCTATCCTTCTGTGTTGAACTTATCATAACTATTGAATTGTTGTAGAAACAGTATGTGTTGTATGAATGTTAATCCAAGCACATGTCAGTGCTGTTGTTGATTTGAGGGAGGCGTTCTATAATTTTATTTCATAATTGTATGTCCTCTCTTGTTTTGTTTTCCAATAAATAGTCTAAAAAAATTGTAACAATGCTAGTTAGAGTCAGTGAACCACCCAAGTACTTTCAAGGGTATTTAAGAAGTCCTCCTCGGCCACGGCCATCCACCACCTATCACCCCGCTACTCCCACCCCCACCTTGTTGCCCATAATCAAATCTGTAGATTGCATTATTTGTTTAGTTGTGTAACGCCGGAGGCGTCCTATGCAAGAGATACCCACGCGTTATCACATGCAGAAACCACTGTTTAGCATTGTTGGGGATGTAACATTAAGAACTTTTCCAAAAATTTTGATTATTGAAATGAAGACTTGAAACTTCTGTAATTTAAATAGAGACAGTCTTGGGGACTGTCTGAAAATTAAAACGCAGATAAATCGATGCCATGTGCGCGGGATACCGATAGCGAACTCCCCTCACACCACAGCCCCTGGCCTGGCGGTGCCAGGAAGGTCCAGGACTCCTTGAAGTGTCCTGTAGGGTAGGCGAGCCGGCCACTTCTAATGGTGTTGCTGTTACGTAATCCTTGAACGATCGCTGGGTGGGGGTCAACAGGCCCGCGAGGAGGTCCGGCCGGCGGCCCAGGACCGACACCCGCCTCCCGCCGATTGTCCAATCTCACACACACACAATTTAGCCTTCCGCCCCGCGCCCGGCCCGAGCCGCGGGCCTCGAGGCCAGCGGTTTCCTTGGTGGCCACGGGCCGCCGCGGCAGCGGGCGGGCTCGCCTCTAGGCTCGCCGACAAGGGCCAGCCTGGTGGACTCCTCGCCGCGCCCGGGCGCCATGCGGCCAGCAGCTGCTCTGCGAGGACCCCACCGGCGCGCTGCTCCCTATTCACGCCTCGCGGCCTCGGACGCCCGTCAGCCCCCACATCGCCGATGACACGTCGTCGTTGACACGTTTGTTGGCTCTCTTCCGCAGACGTGCAGAGGCGTCAGTCAGGAGGGAAGCTGGCTCCTCCTCCTCTCCATGGAGGCCGTGGACCGAAAGGGGCTGCTGGCGCTAGTGCCTGGCCGTGCGCCCCGACCCCACCCCCTGGCACCCCTTGTGAGCCCGAGCGCCTCCCGTCGTGTCCCGATGTCCTCCGTACCTACTCCGGGCTCTAGTCCGGGGCGGGGATGGCGACATGACACGGCTCAGCGGTCGCCACGCCGCGCCGCGCATACCAACGCCG
>NW_026267262.1:72144-80381 GCF_000697945.3 Frankliniella occidentalis | reverse complement strand
CCCCCGCCCCAGCCCCGCCACATCGGCCATACCAGACCGGCCGGCCGGCCGCAGACAGGACCGCAGGACACTACCGCAGGCCAGCAGGACCAGCAGGGCGCAGCCACAGCTGCAGGCCGCTATAGCCGTGTCGACCGGCCGCCTGTAGGCCGCCTCGGCCGCCTCCAATCAACGGCAAGCCCGGCTCTGCCCGGCTCTAGCCGAGTGCGACGTCGAGCGACACCAAGGCGACGCACCGCGGGGCACCGCGACGCCCAGTGACGCCCGTCCCGCCGCGCCGTCCCGTCCGGGCCCCGTCGGCCCCGCGCGCGTCCAGCTGGCCGGGCGTCGTCGTCGTCGCCGTGTCCTACCGCCACCCGCCAAGACGCCGTCGTCCTGGCCGCCGCCGCCGCGAGTGCGTGCGCGTGTGTGAGCGTCCTCCTCCGGTCGACGAGGTGGAGGTGATGCCCGACTGGACGACGAGCGGACACGACCGCAGCCATGCCAGCGTGCCGTCCTGACGAGCGCCTCAGGTAGTGCTTCACGCCTCGCTCCGCCTCCTCGCCGAGCCGGCGCGCGGGGGTCATGTCCGTGATGCGGCCCGGGCGGTGACGACGACGACGACGACCCGACCTGCTGTTCTCGCCCACCAGCTCGACCGTCTCCTCTCCCGCGCTGCAGTAATTAGTTGGGCGACGACGACGCGCTGGGCCGCCGCGTGGGTGCGAGGAGGCGGCGAGGCGGCGTCGTGTCGTCGACGGGGACGTCGTGCACTTTGTTTCCACTCTTGTCAGAGACGCGCTGCTATCCATCCGTCACGCGCTCCCGCCTCATTAAGAGCGTGGGGTGGTCGTCCTGGAGAGACGGATGCCGACCGCGCGTGAAGTTAGTCCGAGAGGGACGCCCCTTTCTCCTCCCCCTCGCGCTGCTGGCCGAGGAGTTTCCATAGCAGCGGGCTGCCCTCCTGGCTGACCCACAATGCGACAAGCCCTCGGACGAGCCCCGCACACCGCAGCCACGCGACAACCCCGCTACTACTACCCCCTCCAGCCCCCCTCCTCATCACCCCCTCGCCGCCGTTCAGCATTTCTGCTCGATTCGTGCGTGTGTGTTTTTTCTGCTGTTTGTGTGACTCTTTGTATTTTTGTCCGCGAAAATATGCGGAGATTGACGCCGTCGCCGGGACGGACGAAACGCGTCACGGACAGACGCGCTCTCCTGTGCCTGCCCGGGGGAAGCGCGCGCTGCCCGACAATATATATGTGACAGTTATTCGGCAGACCGCGTGACAGTCGTGCCTTTCTCCCCGATAAATAATTCATGACCGTGGAGGAGTGAAGATACAAAAAAAAGTAGACATGGAAAAAAGGGGGAGGGCGGGGGAGAGGGAGGTAAAGTCGCCAATTTACGAATTCGGGTGACAAAAAGGGAAAGAAAGAACAAATGCGTCCACGCAGTTCGCAGAGTAGCGCTGTAATCAGCCGGCGCAGTGCATCACAAAGGTGGGCGTCACGGAGCACGTCACGGCCCAGTGCGCGATCAGAGAATGAGTCAGGATGCACCGAGAGCTGCAACGAGTGCGGGGAGCTTTGGAACAAGGGACATCGAAACGAATCTGCCGGATGGAAGCTCTCGTAGCGCCCGATGGGTAGGCAACATCGTGCGTGCAGCGCATGGGTGTTCGGCGGGGTGGCCTAACCCAAAGTCTCGCAGGCGCCGAGCTTCCGTAAGTTGTCGAATGAATCGGAGTAAAACAGACTTACTTTCCGGAACGACCCCTTACACGTAGGACGGGGGGCAACCTGTCGGTGCCAGCCCACCCCGCCTCTTATGGTACACCCTGCTCCCCGTTAGTTCCGCACATATCCCTTGCTCGGCGCCCATTTCAAGGCCCACTTGTCTCTCTTATTTCTGCTCATCCCCTTTTACTGCTGTTTACTTTGGGTTTTGTCCCCGCGCCGCTGCCAGATAGCCACACACGCTGGGGCGTAATTTCAACTTTTTGCACTCCCGCTTCTCCCCCCCCCCCTCCCCCCTCCATCCATTCTCACCTGGTGCTCCGCGCTTTTCCTCGCGTTTGTTCGGTTTGTTCTCTCAGCCGTTTCAATGGATCGAACGCGAGCCGGTGTGCAGAACGAGAACACGAGTACGTGCGCAAAAAAGAAAGGATATGGAAGCAAACGTCAAACGGGAGGGGGGGGGGTATTGTACGTTACGTTTTTCACCACCACCGAGGACCGAGGTATTGAATATGTAATAATGACAACTTTTTTGCAGAGTGTATTGTAACCGGTTCGGATGGATAGTGTAAGTAGTCGGACACTGGCCGGGTCCCTATCCGGAAGCAGGCGTTTAGCGCGCCACTGACCGTGGCAATGCCGCCATGATGCCGGCCCCCCTGTGAGTTGCCCCCTCCCCCTTTTCCTCTCTCTCTTGGCCCCTCCTCAGACGGGCCTAAATGCCTCGACTGGGTGACAAGTGCGCGCTGCGCGCCTGCATCGCGGGGCCGGCCAGGGCGAGCAGGCGAAACGGAGAGGAGGCCGGTCAGCAGATTGTTTGTCGAGTGCCCAGCCCAGCCGATGTGGACTGGTCCGGGCCGAATCTCAACCCGCAGAAGTTGGCCGTGTCCGGGGCTAAGCCTTGTCCGGCCTGCCCGCAGGCGGCGGGGTCCCATGCTGCCGCTGCTGCTCCTGCCGCTGCTGCTGCTGCAGCCGACCTGCGGTGGACCGCTGGACTCCCAGCAGCTGGACGCGGCCGCAGCGCCGTCGGCCTCCTCCGCGCCGCTGCGGGGATGGGCGTCGGTCGCCCCCCCAGCCGACGTGGCAGCGCCGGCCACGGCGCCCGCCCCGGGGTCCGTGGCCGCCGTGTGGGATGGAGACCGCTGGCAGGGGCAGGTGCCGTGGCCGCCGCCTCCGCCGCCCCCGGACAACTACCCGCCGCCGCCGCAGCCAACGTACGATCCGAGGCGAGTCCAACACCATCGCCAAACAGTTCCTTTGGAACAAATACAATTTTGTTTGGTCTAAATTAAAAAAAAAAAAATCCAATTTCTTTCGGGAAAGTTTCATAATTTTACCGGAAAATTTTCAGACCTTAATAAATATTGCTAACTACGCCCCCGCTGCCCCGCGCAGGTACTCCTACGGGGACTACGCCGCCGCTCCGCCCCCGGGGCTGCCGCCCCTGCCAGCGCCGGCCCCCGGCTCCATCGACATCGAGTCTGAGGCCCCGCACGGCATCCACGTGGCCAACTGGCGCTGGAACGAGGTGGGGATCTTCTTCACCTTCACGGCCTTCATCGTCATCTGCGGGCTGGCCAAAGTCGGTAAGGTCAACGCCCTAAACGAAACAAAAACTTAAGAAAAAACAAACTCACCGTATAAAAGTAAATAGTGTGAAGCTTTAAAAGGCAGTAGCCAGAGCGCTCGACGGCGCAATCTCACATGCGCCTGCTGCGCCGCTCTCGCGCGATGAGATCAAAGTCGGGCCCTGCAACTTTTCCTCCTCCCACGGCTCTGGCGGGGCGGGACCGCCGCACCACCGGATGGCTCTCAACTTGAAATGAGTATATTTATAATTTAATCCGCGACCCTCGCTCACTTTTGCAAGGTGCCCGGGCCGCTCAGCGGAGAAGAGTAAACCTTGGTCTCGGTCGGTAACCTGGTACGGGGGGGTACCTAGCGCAGCAGCAGCAGCAGCCTGTACCCTAAATGTCCTCCCACGAGCCTCCTGGTGGGCGGAGGGGGCGCCCTTTAATAGCAACCACACGAATCTCACAAAATGAAAAGGTCAAGGAGTCGCCGAGGCCCCTCTTGCACTCCCGGCGCGGCGCCACTAGGCGGGCGGCCCTCTCGTGTTCCTCTGCGCTTTATTTAATCACGCACGCCATGCCGGCCCCCTCATTCCTCCAGGACCTCTTTAAGGTCGTCGTCTTCCAGGACGCGGCATTCCGCGCGGTGTCATCGTCCTCCCTCAGCAGGTGCCCACCTCCAGGACCGGGAGCGCCTGCGTCTGGAGCTGCCCTCCCGTGAGGAAGCCCCGCCGGCCCGCACCAAACCACAGCCCACCCCGCCCCGCCCCGCCCCGCCCCGCCCCCAAGTTTAATTACGCCGGGCCAGACTTCGGCGCAGTTTAGATTGGCGGACAGCACCAAGCCCACCGCCGCCGCCGGAGTCCCTCCGGGTGCCTGCTCCAGAGGCATTCGCGGAAAGACTCTCCCTGGGAACCTTGACCTTTCGGAAACCCCTCTAAACCCGCTCCGCTGTAAATAACTATAGCGGGGTGGTCACACTGGGCGGGCCGCGGAAACCGCCCCTTTCTTGTGACCGTGACCTCCAGGAAGTACCCGGGGACGTTCAGTTGGCCAGGGTCACGAGCCGCTAATTCTGTCTTCTTGTTCCCTTGTTCCAACGACGCACAGCGTTCCACCACGCGCACTGGCTGTCGTCGCGGATACCCGAGTCGTGGTACGTGGTGTAGTTATTGCACTGGTGGTAGTTGTTGTTTCTGACCAGAGCGAACTCGGACTCGACCTAACTCCCTGTCGTCTCCTTGCAGCCTGATGATCTGCGTGGGCGTGGCGGTGGGCGGCGTCCTGTAGTGAGTAGCCCGCGACACCCGCATGCCACCACGCGGCACTCGGCCGAGCACTCGGCACGTGGGCGGCATACACTTGAAACTCCGTGGTTGACGCCGAGCTTGCCAAAATTTTGGCAATATAAGAAAGCGGCCAATAATTTGCAATTTTCAGAAGACGCACACAATTTGGCCACCAAGAGGAAAGAGGGAGTACCAACATTTTGGCAAACAAAAAGGGGTGCCAACATTTTGGTAACCATAAAGGAGTGTCAAAATTTTGGAAAGCTTGGCGACCACGTCGTTCAGAGTGATCCCGCGATCCGTCATTAATTTTCACGTATGCTTGCGCGCCCAACAATGACAATCAGAGGACACCGAAATGACGAAAAAGACTGAGGATGATTGTTATTATTGCAGCCTCTGCGGCGTGCCCGAGCCGGAGAACAAGGAGGACCGCGTGGTCCCGGACGAGTTCCATCTGCCAACCTTCACCCCGCGGCTCTTCTTCCTCATCCTGCTGCCCCCGTGAGCGCCGACAGAGTGCATATTGCATTCATTCAGTTCATACAAGAGCAAAAAGGAAAAGGGGGAAAACACAATGTTTTGTTCTCTGTTTTCGATTTTCAGGGTGATTCTGGAGTCGGCGTACTCGCTTTACAATCGAGCGTTCGCCGTCAACTTGCATACCGTGCTGCTCTACGCCATTGTGGTACGTATCGGTGAAAGAGAAGGGGCAAAAAAAACAACCAACGAGGATACAGTAATGGAATTACTGAGAAAGTTTCCGCGCTCGCGCTCGAGAGGAGAGAGAAAGAGAGAAGAGAGGCGCGCAGCAGAGCTACCCCAGCTACCCGAACACCCACCCATACGCTTTTGTCCCGGCGGGTTCTTTTCTCCCGCATGGAGCCCCAGAGCAGCCGAGTTGTTACCGGATCGCAAGGGAACCTAATTATGTCGAGGCTCGGCTTGTGCGGAGCTCTGCTCTGCGGCCGTGTGTAGGGTTAGGGGTCCGGCGGACCCCGGGAGGCCCCGGAATGGGGAGCGTAGGGGGAGGCCGCTTTCCCCCGACGACGCCCCGCCAGGCCCCGCCGGGGGATCAAGGTGGTACAAAACGCCGGCCCGTCTTGTCCCGCCCGCCCCACAGCCCCACACGGCCGCCCGCTGACTTTACAAGCGTTACGACCGGCCCTGGCCGAGGCCCTGGCGCCGCCACGCGGTGCCTTCCAAAGCCAAGGCCGGAGGCCGGATATGCCTCGTCTCCGGCCTATCCTCTCCCCCAACAGCCCCCCTCTCTCTCTCTGCTTTCCTCTTGGCGGCCCCACCCCCCGCGGCCTCGGGCCCAGACCTCCCGCCGGGAGCTCCAAACTGAAATGCTGCGCCAGGGATGATCAACAAGTCAAGAGATCCGACGCCACGCCCCGTCGTGCGCGGGAGAAAAGAGGAAAGGAGAGCGCAGCGAATGGAGACAAAGCGGGGAGAGGGACAGAGATAAGAAGTATGGAAACGAGAATTGGGTCCGTGGGTGGGGCTGGGGTTAGGAGGGCGGCGGGATGAAGAGAAGAGCGCGCGGTCTATTTTCGCGGTCAGATTTTATTGTTATGTAAAGCGGAGCGAGTCCGCGCTAAGACCCGACCCTTTTGTGTTTGCAGGGCACCTTGTTGAACACGTTCACCATCGGTGAGTGTATGCGTCGCGGCGGCGGCAGCGGAGGCTCGCGGAGAGTCTCTCTCTCCCTCTCGCGAGTGAATGGCGCCTGATCAAGCCTACGGCGCCTACGACGGCGGCGCGGCGTTACTCGTTACTAATTACAGCGCCTTTCATAATAATGTAGCCTTTCTCGCGCGCGCATGGGGTCGTCATGATGACACCAGCCGCTGGTACTCGAAAGGGGCGCTGGCGGGGTGGCTCTCTTGACGACCCCGCCGCCGACCCCTTCCTAGAGGGCTACCTTCCTTTAAATCCGAGCAAACACAACTTTCTCTGCCTTTTCCTGATTTTTGTTTGTTTTGATTTTTTTTTACGAGTTTTCCTTGATTTTTTCTCAATTTTTTAAAGAGGTTGTTCACTAATTTAGAAAAGTACCCCTCGACTCTCCTTGCCCACCACGAGTAAAGTCACCATGACCAACCCCCACCGCAGGCCTGATGCTGTACGCGCTGTCCGAGGCCGGCGCCATCGGCCGCCTGCCCGTGGACTCGGGCAGCTCCGTGCACGTCACCCTGCCCGACTGCATGGTGTTCTCGGCGCTCATCTCGGCCGTGGACCCCGTGGCCGTGCTCGCCATCTTCCAGGAGGTGGGCGTTAACCAGGACCTGTACTACCTCCTGTTCGGCGAGTCGCTGCTGAACGGTAACTGAATGCATATGACCCAGCAAGAATTGAAAAAATAATGAAAAATTACAACGTGGAAAATTTTTAAAAGGAAAAAGGGAAAAACTTTGAAAAAGAAAACACACTTTTACTTCAGACGCCGTGACTGTGGTGCTGTACACCACGATGGTGACGTTCGCCGAGCTGCCAGAGGTTCACGGCGAGCAGTACGTCCTGGCCGTGCTGGCCTTCTTCACGGTGAGCCTGGGCGGGCTGTCGCTTGGGGTAGTGTTCGGGCTGGTGACGGCGCTGCTCACCAGGACCACGGAGGAGGTCAGAGGTGCGTCGATGAGAGACGGTGTCGGAACATTGCGAAACGAAAAGGCCACATTAGTTCCGATAACCGTTCACACCGTGTCTCATATGGTGCATTGCAGTGGTGGAGCCGCTGGCCGTGCTGGGGATCGCCTACCTGTCGTACATCACGGCAGAGCTGTTCCACTTCTCCGGCATCATCAGGTGGGTTGTTGCGCACGAATTACTCGTCAGGTGTCACCGCCAGCCGCCAACTGCACGGCAGCTCAGCGCCGCCGCCAGTGCTGCTCATGCATATGGAGATGAAGCTTACTGCTGCTCCCGCCGGGGGTTTTCGCGTTTATTATTTTATGCTGAATGTGATTATTACTCTCGTCTGGTATTATTATCCTCCCTCTTTTGTCTGCCGCGGCCAGCATCATCGGCTGCGGTCTCGCGCAGTCACACTACGCCCTGAGGAACATCTCCAGCAAGTCCTACACCACCGTCAAGTACTTCACCAAGATGGTCAGGTGAGGCGATACCGCCGCCAGAGTTAGTGCGGCGCGGCGTAGGGTTATGAAAGCCGTGGAAAATTTCCGAAACTTTTTCCAAAAAACAAAAAAAATTCTGGGTCTGGAAAATTTTTAGTTTTCCTGAAATTTTCCGATTTTTCCGAAAATTTTACAGAAGGGCTTTTAAGGCATCCAAGCCTAGTCCGGTGCTCGTGCCTTTGCAAACGCGGGCGCATTGCACCTAGCACCCGCCCAACACCACCCCGCCAGAGGATCCGCCTCCCACGAGGACGAGGAACAGAGTCTCGCATGACCTCGAGACGACTAGAATAGGGATCGAGGGCCGGAAATTTAAGCCATATTTTTCAATGCATGGAAAAATATATTTTGTTGTCTTTTTTAAGTGGTTTAGGCGGTTGCTAACAGCTTCTTCTACCTTTTGGGGTGGCACGGATGAGAGATTAAACTTATTTTATTGATGTTTTGTTTCACAAGTACTTTCTAGCAATGAATCATAAAGAAAGTTTCAGTTTCAGTCTCTAATTCGCACTTGTCAAGCTC
>NW_026267262.1:65748-72023 GCF_000697945.3 Frankliniella occidentalis | reverse complement strand
GAGTGTATAAAAAAACACTTGAAATAGAAAAAGGGCCATAACAAATGTATTTTTCATATTTTTCCGAATTTTTCTGAAAAATATGAAAAATTTCATGAAAATTTTCTTTGAAAATACTTTTCATGAAAAATACGAACCCTAGACTAGAAGCATAGCATGCGGGAATAATGAGTAAATTCTTATTATTATTTTTTTATCAGAACGCAAGGAATCTTGTTCTCGTCCTTGTCGTCCCCTCCGCCGCCCGACCGCCACCAGCGTTGACGAGGAAGGGGGCTGGCCGCCCGGGGCTGCGCAGTGTCCCGGGGGTGAGACGGGACGGCCCGGCCTGGCCTGGCCTGGCCGCCCCTCTGATGCGCCCGGGAGAGACAGCCTTGACTTTGAGCGCGCGATACAGCGAGCAGCAGCAGCAGCTCGCCGCCCGGAGCGGATAGGGCGGCGGAGTGGTGGGCGGGGGAAGAGTTTTAGATTTATTGCGCTGCCTCTTCTTTCCTCCCCTTCCTCAGTCAAGTCACTGGCAGCTGCCGGGTCGTGCCGTGGCGGGGTGTGGCGGGGCGGGGGGGGGGGGGGGGGGGGGGGGGGGGGGGGGGGGGCGAGGTGGGGCATGATGGGGCGCAAGACGTCGGCAGCTGGATCAGCAGCGCCGTGTATATAGGCCGATAGCGTGAGCCGTGATCGCGTGACGACACGATCTCTTTGTACCGCGATACAGCTCCACGTCGGACGCCATCATCTTCCTCTTCCTCGGCATGGTGCTGGTGAGCGATCGGCACGTCTGGCACACGGGCTTCGTCTCGTGGACCCTCTTCCTCTGCCTCATCTGTCGATTCGGCGGTAAGTACCCAGCAAAAACATTAAAAAAAATAATTGAAAACTTGCTAAAAAGTCGTAGGACTGAAGAGTATTTTTTTGTTTGACGGAAACATTTCGTGTTTAGGAGTGTTGCTGCTCACGGGGCTGTCCAACATGTTCCGCGCCAAGAAGATCAACCTCCAGGAGCAGTTCATCATGGGTTACGGCGGCCTCCGCGGCGCCATCGCCTTCTCGCTCGTCGAGATGCTGGACGAGCAGACGGTGCGGCCCCGACACGTTATGCTCACCACCACGCTCGTCGTCATCCTCTTCACCATCTTCTTCCAGGTACCCTTATGCTCATGCTTCATGCTCCAGGGAAATCCGGTGACGTTTGTTTGACAAACACTAACACTCTTTTCTTCCTCAGGGCGCGACCATCAAACCGCTGGTGAAGCTCTTGAACATCGAGAAAAGCAGAGACTGCGCCAAAACGCTCAATGAGGAGATTAGTGACAATGTAAGGACACACGTTCCGCCTGGTGAACCTATGGGAAACGACTGCGTACCCTTGTTTTACGATCAGTTTTTCACGATATATCTGAAACCCATAGGTCCTCGATCACATGATGGCGGGCATCGAAGAAATCGTCGGAGTCAGAGGAGACTTTTACATTCGAGTAAGTACGGCCCGTCGTCATGCTTGTCCGATTCAAAACCGTCGCCGAAATGCTATGCTGCACAACTCACTCGCAAAATATCTCATCCCCCTTTCTGCTCCAGCGCAAGTGGGAGTACGTGGACGAGGTGTACCTCAAGCGCATCTTCCTACGCGACGCCAACAAGGAAAACTCTCTGACCAGACTGTACGAAAAGCTGGCCCTCACGTGAGTCGAGTAAAAGTTTAACGCCTCGAGGCCCGAGCCCCTCGTTAACGTTATAGGGCCCCGGTACCGGCCGACGCAAAAGCAATTACCGGACCGGGGGACGGCGCGAAGGACGCCGGCATCTAGGAGTCTTTTTACGCTCCCCGAGATTTATAGTGAGCTGACCCCCGACCCACAAGCATGATCTTATTTCTCTATAAGGGGAGCCGCAACTATAGGTGCGGCGACATTACATTACTGAAACCACAAACGTTCTTGAGCAATTCAGAATAACTAAAAGAGATGCAATGTGGACTTAAATTTATAGCAATCGAACCCAAGTATATACAGAAGTATACCCAGCAGTGTACCCAGCAGAGAAAATATGTATGTAATTATCCACACGTAGTGCAAAAGTATCTATAATTTTTTTAAATCCCCTGCAGGCAACATTTCGCCCACCTGTACGGCCCCGTGACGCTGGTGGAGGACCACAAGGCCACCATCCTGCACAACGGGGACGCGCTGGGCGAGGTGGACTCCGAGGAGACCGGGACGCAGACGTCCGTCGAGCAGGGCCTGGACCAGCGCTTCCCCGGCGTGCAGCTGCGCCGCCGCTCGCCGTACGACTGGCCCCCGGCCCCGGGGCCCGCGCAGGTGCGGGCGTCCTGGCAGCCCGGGACCGTCGGCGGCGGCCTCCCCCCGGCGCTCGCACTCCGGCGGACGTCGAGCGCCGCCGCCAGGTCGATGGGCAGCACCAGCTACCACCTGTCGGCGCAGGAGGTGGCCGAGAGCACCGAGACCCTGCGCAAAGCGTTCCGCTCCAGCCCCTACCAGAAGGTACCTCATCATCATAGCTTTGCTGGGGTACTTCGGGGTACTTCACTGAAAAAACAGTACACAACCTCCACAAAAATTATTTTCAAATTTAGTGGAAGAAATAAATTAAAAACTCAGCGAAAAAGTCGAGGGCAAAAAACAAAAAAATCAAGCACAACACACTAAAATAATCACAAAAAATCAAGGAAAAAACCGGAAAAAAAAGAAAAAATTGTGTTCGCTTGAATTTCCAGTGAAGCTCCCTTTTGTGAAACATGCTTTCTCTCTCTCTGACTTGCAGTACTGCGGGCGCTTCGGCCGGCACGCCGTGGACGACGAGAGTCAGGACCTGTCGGACCAGCTCAAGCGGCGCCACCTCACGGCCCGCCGCATCACGAGCATGGCCGCCCTGGTGCACCGCAACACCCACGTCAGCGACCCCTCGCTGGGGGCGGCGGGCGCGCTCACGGCCGCGCTGGGGCTGGGCCAGCTGCCGCGCCGCCAGATCCACTCAGGTAAGGACCAGCATCCCCCCCTCCCCTGGATCACGGGGGATCTCTCTCTCTCTCTCTCTCTCTCTCTCTCTCTCTCTCTCTCTCTCTCTCTCTCTCTCTCTCTCCACCGTGCGCTGGCGGATCTGCGGTGGATCAAGGGGGTCCGTAGCGGCCACTGTCCTCAAGAGAAAGATAGGAATCGACCAGAAAAGTACGTCTGTTATTTGCCGTAACGAACCGCGGCCAAAGTTCGGCCCGATGCATGTAAGCTGTCGTAGCGCCTGATGGGTAGGCAACATCTTGCCTGCAGCGCATGCGTGTACTGCGGGCTTGCCTACCCCAAGTCTCGCAGGCGCCGAGCTCTCGTAACTTGCCAAAGGAATCTGTACAAAAAAAAAAAAAAAAAAAAAAAAAAACGGGCAATGCATGTACTTTCTTGACGATCCCTTGGTTTGCGACAACAAATTCAATGACGGTGGTTGTCCTGGGCCTTTCCAGAGCTCGACGAGCTGCTGCCGGAGGAGCTGGAGGGGATCGAGGTGATCCTGCACCGCGCCGGGCAACGCGCCACCCGGCGGCCGCCGAGCTCGACCAGCAGCACGAGCAGCGGCGGCGGCGGCCTGGCGGCCGGGGCGGGCGCGGGCGCGCTGGCGCTGACGGGCGCCCTGGCCGGGGTGGGCGCGCTGGCGCCGCTCGCGGGCCGCGGGCTCCACGTGCGCCCGCACTCGCTGCAGCCGCGGGGCGCCGCGCCTCTCGTGGCGCGCCAGGAGACGTCCGCGTCCATCGCCGTGCTGCCGACGGCCGAGTCCGAGCCGCTCATCCCGCCGCCGCCTCCACCCCCCGCCGCCTCCGCCCCAGGCCCCGCGCGCCGCGTCTCGCTGCAGATGCCCAACCTGGAGGGTATCGCCGAGCACCCCGCCGGGCCGCAGCAGCCCCCCACTGCGCCGCCCCCGGCCAACAACGGCGAGGAGGAGTCCTCCGTGTGACGACATCATGGGGTGTTCCCAGTCACTGTGGGATTTACTACGCGCCACTTATTTGAAGTCATATCGCCCTTTTCTTCGGACTTCTTGGCTGCTTTGTTTCTGGACGCAGAACAGTTTTGTCCGACTACAAGAGGAGCGTTGTGGAGCTAGGGAAGATGTGCCAACCCTAGCTAACAGCCAACAGCCAAGCCACCAGCAGCCAGTCCTTTCATGTAAATTTCTGGCGAGAAGTCATCACCTTGAATAGGACACTCTGTGTAGGGATGTAATATTTGTATTTTATGTTCAAAAGTTTTGAAGAATGTTCATCTATCTCTCTCACTGGATATATAAGTCCCTTTGTCTCTCGACCCCTGATATTTGGAATGTGTAAATGACTTTGAATTTAAAGTAATAATAGACAAGGCATCACGAAGATAATGCCTGTATCGACTTCCTAGCAGTAAGAATTTGAATAAACATTGAGTGTCTAATGAAGGGCATGGTTCATATATTTTTGCAAGAGACCAAGGTATCTTATGAATCTGCTTTTGTTATTTTAAGAGATGTGATGTAATCTTCGAAAGGAGAATGATGAGAAAACGTACTATAGTACTCTGCGAGTATTCAACCAACGGTGAAGTCCATATATGTTGTGAAACTGTATCTAAGCTGCCTGTATTAAACTTTCTATATTTCTACACAATGGCTCTCTTACTGCTCACGGACCGCAGTAATCAGCAAGCGTAGGAAATAGGAAGAGTACACTACTGTCAAAGGACCGTTTTCTAATTCCTATTTAAAACTTGAAGGTCCTGCCAAACCAGCCCTCCTCCCCCTCCTGCTCCCCGCGCACCTCTCGGCCCACTCAAAAGACCTCTTCCTGTGTCGCGGCTGGCGCTGCTTTGGGTCCTTTGCCCGCCCTATAGTCCGCGCTTTGGCGCTACGAGATTAGAAAGCGGCGCAGATCGCGATAAGGAACACAACTTTCTGCGCATCCTCCAAAATTTCCTTATTGCGCACGGATGGCGCACACGTTCATTAAAAGTTGTGAGTGGATAAAGTGGCAGCGGCAGCGGCAGCGGCAGCGGCAGCAGCAGCGGTCGCCGCTACGCTACGCCACGCCCGGAAACACAAACAGAATGGTAATCAGGGCCTCATTGACTCTCTGCCGCGGCGCTTTGGCGGCCATAGTCCGACCGGACACAGCTGTACACAAGGAGAATATTTGTTGTGCCGCCGCCCCTCGCTCGGGGAGCCCAGAGGGGGGACAGCAGCGGCGCGCTGATCGACCCCGCCGGCGCCGCCGCCGTTGTTCCTTTCACCCTCTGTCGCGCCTCTCTCGCTCTCACGGGCCAACGGCGGGGTATCAGATGAGAGTGCCGCCGGGGCGGCGCACGCCATGCGGCCCCCCAGCCTGTCAAACCCCCCGCCTCACCAGGCCACGTCGCACGTCGTGCCCCCCCTTTCCCGAAAAAAAGAAAAGCGAACAGCAAACTATAAATTTATACTATTGTATCTCGGGATAAAAAGAAAAGCGAACAACAAACTATAAATTTATACTATTGTATCTCGGAATAAATGTTAACAAAAAAAACAAAACAAATAAATTTAGATTCACAATAATTTTTTGCAAAAACACGGAATATCAAGGAAGCTAATTGCGTTCTTGAATAATGCGACAGCAGGTTATCATTCTGCCAGTACGACAATGATAAGGTCATTTGGGCGGAGAAAATTCTTCCGAACCGTCGTTTGGGATTATTATTATTATATTATTTTCCTCAGTGTGAAACAGCTGGCGGCACGGGCCGAGCCGGTTCACACATCGCGCCACCACCTACCATCGGGCACGCCGGGGCCGAGTGAGCCGAATGACCATTAAGCTGTCGACTCGGACAGGGCACGAGGTGGTGGGCGCGGAGGCGTGCCCCGCAGCTTGGGCTTGGCTAGCCCCCCCTTCCCCTTCCGGACACGCTTTCCTTTCCATAAACTCGACGCCAGCTGTGCGCTCTCCCACCACCCCTCCCTCACTCGCCACCTCCGCTCAGAGAGCGCCTGCCGAGTGTGCGATAGGCAACCCGCCGGGCGCGGGCGTGCGGCGGGCTGGCCTACCCGGCCGCTGGCGGGCGCTTATATGGGCGGCGGGGGCTGCTGGGGGCGATAGTCTGCCGGAGGATGCAGATGCCACCGCTTAACTTGCGCGCCCCGAGGTCGCGAAAGAGGCGCCAGATGATGCTGCTATACTGCTGCTACTGCTGCTACTGCTGCTACTGCTAATACTGCTGCTACTGCTGCCACCGCTGCCATCGCTACTGCTGCTACTGCTGCTACTGCTG
>NW_026267262.1:58149-61300 GCF_000697945.3 Frankliniella occidentalis | reverse complement strand
GAGAGAGAGAGAGGGGGGGGGGCGTACCAAACAGCAGTAGTCGGGACAATGGGGCGCGGCGTGTGTCGCATGATGGGCAGAGCAGACTCGGGACGCGGCAGAGGAAATAGAGAAGGCAGTATGGAGCAGCGGTTGTTGAGAGGAAACCCGCGCCTCAAGGTCCCGAATAATACTCTGTAAATGGAGACCAGATGCCGGAGAGACAATCGATGGTGCTCATGTCGGGATAAAGGCGTGCGGAGCAGTCGTGATGCGAACTCTTAATAGTTAATGGATGAGTTTTAACTATGCTATACGAACAGTTATCTGTGCTGTACCACACAACATCATTCTTAACTTATGGCTGAGTTCAGGTCGGAAAAAGTTTATGAAACAAGGAGCTGCCAACCTAACAGCTAACAGACACACCACAGCGTGGCTTCTAGCTAGGCTAAAACATGTTTCGAACATGTTAGAAAGTAAATTATTTATCCAAGTAAAAGAAGAAGTCAAAATCTTTGCTAGAACATTTCCACCTAATAAATCGCCCAACATTTTCTCTTGTTTTATTTTTTGCAATTTTAGTGCGTGTGCAGGCAGGGCAGGCACTTGTGCCGTCAAAAGTGCGACGGGAACGACATCCTGGACGGCGTCGGCGAGGGGATCTCCCCGGACGAGACGCGGGGGGCGGCGGTAGTGGTGGTGGGGGCGGAGGGTGGCGGCGGCGGTAGTGGGGGGAGCGTATGCGCAACAGCGCACGGAGCGGGCGGGAGAGGGGTGGGGGCACGCGGGCGGGATACGTAAACACAGGTCAAGGCGACGGGCGGGGCGCGGGCGGGCGGGCGTGCTGAGGGCAGTGCGTCTGGCGCGGTCCACGAGGACGGAGCACGCGGCAGCACGCGGCAGCACGCCAAAGCGCGCCAAGCACGGCAACCAGCCGAGCCGCCGCCGGGTCGAGCCACGCCGCGCAGGCGCTGCGCCCAGCCGAGTGTCGCGTGCGTGTGAGTGTCGTGTGCGTGTCATTGCGTGAGTGTCTGTGAGTGCGTGTGTGTGTGCGTGTGTGCGTGTGTGCGTGTGTGCGTGTGTGCGTGCCGCCGGGGTGGCGGTGTTGCACGCGGCAACTGTTGTGTGTTTCGTGCTGGTTTATAATCGTCATACCCGTCCCTAGGAGTCCCCAGGAGGACCGCTCCGGCATGTGATCTGGGGATTAGCCGGACACCCCTATGGCTTGGCTGCCGTGCCCCGGATATATCCACGGCATATAGTGGCAGAGGGTCGTATTATATAACACTCCAAATGTTAAATAAATAAAATATCTTAGTGCACCATGAATACGAAGGAAAAATTTTGTTCCGTAAACGGGAACGTTTCTGTGCATGTCCAGAGGCCAACATAGAAACTTGTAAAGAAAAACGGACAAATTCTGTAAAACTTGACACTTTTTGTCCCAGTTTTAGGAACAAATTTGTATCCAGACGATAAGTGAACGGAAACGTTCCGGTTGAACAGACAAAATTATTTGTTTACATTAAGAGTGTAATGCAATATTAGTATCACTCTTTCTAAGTACTATTTAGCACTTTGCACGCAGTCAATTATTCCATATCCTTTCAGTAGAATAATAAAACCACAAGAACACCGATTGTGTGTTTTTTCCCGCTTTATTTTTTTTTTTTTTTTTTTTTTTTTTAGAAAACGAAGTATGTCGCTCGTGTATCTCGATACTCGCAGCCGTATATTTATCCTGGCGCCGGATAAACGTCGGCTGCTTGTACCGGTGATCCATCAGTTTGTCCCCTCCCGTCCCGACCCGTCGCGGGTCCCGCCCCTCCTCTCCCTCAGGGGAAACAACCGCATTGAAAATTGCTCCCCCGGACCTCGACCCCCCCTTGTTCTGCGGCCATCCGTTACGCCGGGTCTTTTCCCCGACAGTGTTATCAATACTACCCAGCATCGTGCGTGTGTGTGCGAGGAAGAGAGAGAGTGTGTGCGATGTGTGTGTGTGAGGGGGTAAAATCGGTCGGACGGCGGCGGCAGCCTCGAATTCCCGCGAATCTATTTCGCCCCAGCAAATTCTGCCTTTCTCTGCAAGCTCGTCGCCTATCCGCCACCCCACCCCGTCCCACCCCGCTCCGTCGTGTCCCGCCCATGGCCCTGCTTCCGCATACCCCGCCTGATACACCTCGTTTATCCTTGTGATATATTTTGTCTTTCTAACAAAAATCGATGGCGAGGGAGATAAAAGTCGGGCATTCTTCTTTTTCCTCCTTGCCTCACTGAATACCACTTACACTTCGTTGACCTGGATACACAGGCACGCGCACGCGCGCGCACACACACACACGATGCTATTGTGCACCCTGCACTGCACACACCAGAGCAACCAGCTCGGGCTGGCTGGCTGACGCCGTGGCTTGTATTTCGTAGGCCGGCGCATATGTCGACGACGGGTGGAGGAGGCGAGGAGGAGAGGGAGAGAGGGGGGGGGGCAGAAAAGGGGCTCCGGATCCTCTCTGCTGTCATGTGAAGGTGCCTCATGGAAATTAGGGGCTGAGCCGAGAGTGGCCTCCGCGCAGCCAGAGGCAGATGCTGGCTGCTTCTGCTTTGGAGGAATAACTTCATTAGTTTCCTTTTCACGCCTCTCCCACGCCACAGCGGCAGCGCTGCTCTAAAGAATTCTCTCCCCCCCCCATTTCTGTATGCCTGTGTCCTGTCAATCAGTGAGTCAGTGAGTCATGGTGTCAGCATTTGGATTTGGACTGGATTTGCACAGAAAGTTCCGATGTCCGTGCACTTCAACATGTTTGTTTACGAAACAAAATCTATCCCTGCTTACATTTTAAAAGTACGCAACATTTTTTTAGTGTAACTGTCCACTAATACTGCTTTTAGAAAAATTGACAACCCCTCCCTCACCCTCACCCTCTGCTCGCAATGCGTGCTCGGTCGGTATTACTGAGGAATGCGAGCAGAAGGGGATTGGAGAGGAGCATGAAAAATATACGGGGGAAATAACACAGGCTCTGATGGAGCGGCGGCGGTCGGAACTGATGAGGGCGAAAGTAAAGCAGAAGAGAATCGCAAAGCCCTGCCGCCGCCTGCTGCCTCCGGGTCGAAATCAGCGGCCAATTACCTTCCTTGCGAGTGGGAGAGGGAAAGTAAGAGAGAGAGA
>NW_026267262.1:46073-52260 GCF_000697945.3 Frankliniella occidentalis | reverse complement strand
AAATATTCAAATTTTTCATACGTGATTCATGTGAATCGAGTTATAGAAACTGCCTTTAAAAAAAACTGTTAAAAAGTTCAAGCTTTGTTTGAAATAACTTGAAAGAAAAACCACCGTTTCTAAAAGAAACTTTTGCATTTTTATACTGTTTAACTCGCAGTCGTGTGGCGAAGGAGGCGGCGAAAAAAAATAATAATGAAAAGTGTTGCTGCTTGGTCTTGCGCGCTGCTGCGCCTAGCGAGCTTGATCAAAGGCAAAGACCCGCGGGCACGCGAGGCAGGCCGGCGACCGGGCAGCAAGCAGCGCACGTCGGACTATTAGACGCTCAATTAAGCCGCGTTATGGCTGAACTGAGCGCGAACACCGGCGGGGCCAGGCCAGGGTTCCCAATCAGCTCTGGCTGAGCCACCCCCCGTCCCCCGTCTCCACCCGCCACCCCCTGCCCCAGCACGCGCTCATCCTCCTGCTCCTCACCGTGCTCACCGTGCTCGTTAGACGCGTCTTGCACTTAGCGCGGCCCTCGTCACCCGGAGCAGGAGTGCGCTGCCTCCTCTAATGTGACACGCGCTGCTGGGAGGGCAGGGCAGACCCTCCTCGGCAACCCGAGGAGGGAGAGACTGCGGAGCCGACGGGCCGTCCGGGAGGAGAGCACCGCCTGGTGACCTTCCGCCCGCTGCCCCCCTTTCCGCACCCCTGTGGCACTCGCCTTAACAAGACACGCCCACCCCCCTCCTCTCCGCTCTGGGTTGGGTACTTATTCGTTCACCTGGCATTAAAAATTAGAAGCACGGCCTCCCTTCTCTCTCTTTGTAATGCATTTTCTATGTTATTTTAAAATACTAGGATATAATTCGGGTTATTTGTTTAGCCAGTGGGAACTTTTTCGTCCTCTTGTTTACAATCCTCCAAAATCCTCAAAAATAAATTTACACAAGTCTAATTCTCTCTCTTCCTTACCCTCTCCATATTTCCTCCATAATTCGCTTTCTCCTTTTCTCGGGAATTTCGCGAAATCGTTTCTTCCTCGCTTCTTCCTTGCGCGGTTCCCGGTTCTCTCCACTTTCAGGGAAGTACCCATGAGCTCGTGTATCGCATGACCCGAGTACATGAGGCGTACACGCCACACGTCATAGGCGTGAGAGGAAAAAGTGACCGCGCAGAGCCAACCCACCGCGGGGAAAGGGAGGTGAGAGAATAGGTGAGAGAGAGCAAGAGCAAGAGCGAGAGAAAGAGAGAGAGAGGCTGCACGTTCACGTGGGGCCTCGCGGCGGATACCCACCACCACCACTCCGCCTCCCACACCCCCTAACTTGAAAAATTGTATATATCGCGCCTCGTCGTTGCACGCGTTGCACCGTTGCACGCCCCTGGATGGAGCGGGAAAGGGGGAAATGAAAAAGGATTAAACGCGAGGCAAGAGAGACGTTTTTTGATTTGGGTCACACACCGCCACACCAACCACCTTTTGACCCATAATAGGGCCTCACCACAAAGCGCGACTCTCTCTCTCTCTCTCTCTCTCTCTCTCTCTCTCTCTCTCTCTCTCTCTCTCTCTCTCTCTCTCTCTCTCTCTCTTTGCGTTAATTTTTCACCGACACGCGAGCAGGGCGGCGGTGACACACTGCTGCGACACATTGGGCAGGCAAACCCGGCGGCGAGTCCATCTGATTAACTGCCACGTCCTGCCAAATCAGCCAGACCAGCTCGGGGAAAAATAAAACAAAATAGAAAAAAAAACACAAAAAAGAATCAGAGAACAGGCAAAACGAATCGGAATAGATTAAGCTAATGGTTAGTACGGCACAGCGGCGCGAGCAGAGCTCCCACGGGTAATTGGTGCGACGTGCCAATCACTAAAGCGGGGGGCTGCTTTGTCAGGACGAAATAGTTTTGTAAATGATTTGCCTCAGCTTTAATTATGACTTTTATTTTTCCTTTTCTGGGCCTTCCACAGCTATGCTGGCAGTGGCTGGTTTTCTATTTAATTTTTAATTTACTCTTTTTTTTACATCATTAACCCGTGCGACGGCTACATTATAAGAGTGTCATCAATTAGTAACCAGAAACGAGAGTGAATGTTGCGGCACACGGCGAGTAAGACACATACACAACACTGTGCGTGTGTCTGTGAGAGAAGAGAACTTTGGTCTTTATCGTTAATTACGTCCCATAATGACCAGCCAGGTTGACACAATCACACGGCACAGCACGGGGGTTTATGGGGAGATGACACTCAGCCCCTGTTAGTTAGGCACCAACAATTAGTGCCTTTTGACATTTTTAACGCCATTGTAAGAGCTCTAAACGTTTTGACACCTTTTAAAGCCGCGACACCTAACATCTTTGTTTCCCCTGTGTAAACCTGCAGCCCACTCTTCTGAATCCCTCCTTCTCCTTTACTCGCGGCAGACGACTTAAAAAAAAAAAACACCAAAAAAACAGCTGAGCTTAAGGGGGTAGGGAACTCGTTAAAATTGTACCCCGTGTCGCTTTTCTAAATTGTAAAGATTATATTAAAAGTAATAAAAAAAATTAAAGGGCGCTCACTGCCTAACTTTACAAGCAGCAGGCGTTTGAGCTGGGGTCTAGTGACGACCGTGACGCCTTTGGCAAGGACGTCGTCGTCGGGTCTGGGTGGAAGTGGATCTGTCACCGCCAGCGAGCAGCGGACCGAGAGGCGATCGCACTCGTCAGTAGCCACCCTCACCCTCCTCACCTCACACAGCCGTGCTGTGCTTGACTGAAGGATAAATATTTGTTCGCTTCTTTTGCGCAGACGAGTTGCTGTGACGAGTTTGAGTCACTGACGACAAGTTGGTTCACTCCCGTCCGCCCCCTTCCCCTCTATCTCTCCCTCACTCCGTTTCATCTTGAGGATGACAGCAGAGGACCCGAGCCCGAGCTACTCACACACACGAGGCTCAGAAGTGAAGCGGAAAGAATAGCATGAGCGGCTTGGAGAAAGTGACGGCAAACAAGTCATGACCCGCCCTTTTGACGTCTGGAGTTGTAGAGTTTCGAGTCGACCTATCCACCCCGTCTTGAGGAAAGCAAGTCTTCTTACCTTAATTTTTTTCTAAAAGATAAAAAGCCGTAAACGCTGCTCGTTTTTCTGCCGCCACTGCCAAGCCAAGTCTCTTCTGCAACCGCATTATTCCTTTACACTGTTAAAAATGTTATTAAAATTCATAACATTTTTGTTATTAATTTTAATAACATGCGTGATTTCATAACTGTTGTTGTGAAAAGTAACAATCATGTTATGAAAATTCATACGAGTTGTGAAAATTAAGAAATGTTGTGAATTTTCTCAACAAGTTATAACTTTTATGAAACTTTTCTGAAAAGTCATAACTGTTAAAGGTTCCAAAAATATCGATTTGTTGTACATGTGTACTACCGCAGTAGTTCTACCAATATTTCGCACGCGTATAGATAAGTACATGCGCAAATTTCGAAATAGAAGGACGGGAAGCTAAAGTCGATGTTGCCAGCGTTCGCCACCAGATGGCGTTTCAAATCTTCGGGGAATGTTGAGTACAAATAAATGTCAATATTCTCTAACGATATCGGAATTTGAACTTAGTTTTTGACTTTTTCAGAATAAGAACGGTTATCCTCACATCATCTGCATCTTTAACGTTAACATTCAACACATAGTATGGCGTTGTCGCTTAGTAACATTTAGCTCGCGCTGATAATATACAACGGCCTCTCACCTAGGGTGCTGACCCGTCACCCTCGAGTTGTGCCTGACCTTTCGTAAGAAAAGGAAGCATCAGGCACAGTATTTTTAACAATTGTCAGCTGTCTAATATGATTGTGACACTTACAATGGAAGTATACATGCAGTACAATCCCCGGAACTTCTCTGATCGATTCGAAACTCTCACAATCTCATGTAGTTACTTTTCACAACATGTTATGAAATTTCATAACATAAATGTTATGACTTTTCATAACATTTTTGTTATTAAATTTAATAACAATGTTAGTGTTAATGCTTCACAAAAATGTTATTAAATTTAAGAGAAAATTTTTTAACAGTGTAGCAACCGCATTCCTAGTTCAGCACCTCGTCGCCGCGTCCTGCTCTAGATTCTTTTCGGAACGATTTTGTAGGGGAGTGGTGCGCCGCAGAAACAGATTCCGTCGGAGAGAGATCTGTGGACACGTGCCAAAAGTGTCCCCATTAAAGTGTCTTCGATTCCTTTGTTTCTATAAAGTTTGCCTGGGTGCTAGGTGATTCTCCCCCCGAGACGTCTCTCCACAAACTTGTGTAGAGCAGGTTTCTCGGGCACTGCCTTTGCTTCCTTCTTTTTTTTAAAAAATGAAAATAATTATTATTTTTATAATTTCTTTTTGCGGGGACTGCGGCGGCGTTTGGCGTTGGCGAACCCGGAAGCGAGAGTTTCTCGGCCACGGCAAGCCCACCCCATCCCTCCCAGCATTCCGTTAATGCTGGTCTCACTCCGAGTAATCAGCTACACTACCTTCAGTAATTATTCTCCAGCTCCCCGCCCCCGGTTCCCGATGCTATGGTTTCTCCGGCGCACAGCTCAAGGCCAGGCGACCGCCGCTCCAGGGGGCTACAGGAAGGCTACAGGAGGCTCGCAGGGGCGCGGGACGGGGTGTTCCGTTACCCGGGATGAGATGTTCTCTGCTCCGCGCGCGGTGCTGGAGAGGATCGCCTGCCGCCGCCGCTAGAGTCGCGCTCTGGAGAATGTGTCCTAGGCTCAGTTTCTTGGAGAGGGATGGCGAAACGAAGGGTTGAGGGCGAAGGGGGGGGTGGGGGAACACCATTCCGACCATTACGTACTCGCGTTACGCGTCGCGGCAGACAGCAACAATGTAGAGCATCGGCCGAGCTATGTGTTTTATTCGAGCCGCCTCGAGAAAATTGGAATTTTATCTCCCTGGCCCACGGTATAACTCAGTCGGCGAAAAAATAAATACGTGTCGTCGTAAACAAGTTCAGGCTAAACAAGATATACAAGCAAAAAAAATGAGAAAATTACTTTACTCTTGTGGATTGACAAACAAACAATAAAAAATAATCAGCACACAAAAAGTGTGAGCGCGAGCACGCTATTAAAACGGAACGAGCGAAAGAGTAAGGTGCGTGTTACAGCGACAAATGAGAAATTTACTCCACTGTTGTGGATTGACAAACAAACGATAAAAAAAATAATCGGCACACACAAAGTGCGGCGACACGAGCACGCTATTAAAACGAGCGAAAGAGTGTTGTGCGTGTTGCAGAGAGAGAGAGAGAGAGAGAGAGAGAGAGAGAGAGAGAGGAGGGGGGCGGTGCAAGTGTGTTATTTTAGGCATTTTTTGCGGCGGCAGATGACATACGAAATACGGCGGCGCGGTCCCCGTCGGGGTGCTTGATGTAAGCGTGACAAGCTCAGTGGCGAAGGGGACGGGGAGGGGGTTGGATCTGATAGAGCGACACGGCACCGGTGGGCTGAAGGAGCCGGCGGAACGCCTCAAAGACTCAAGCAGCGCTCTCTCGAGGGTGGCTCGGCGCGCCGCGGAGGGGGTCGGGGCGCGGGCGAGGTGGTGCGCGGGACAAACATGTACTGTACATGGTGTTGAAAAGAGAGGGAGGGAGAGACTCGCGCGGCCGGAGACACTAGGCGGCGCGGGAGAGAGAAGGCAAACGCCTGCCTAGGATTCCCTAGTAGCATGACTTGTGGGCTGAAAGCGCGCGCCGCACGCTTGACGCTCGCTGAGAAGGACGCGAAAACCTCACAAAAAAAGGAGAGGGATACATACTCATGTAAATATCCCGCTCCCATAAAGAAAGTTTGTTTTTTCCTCTCTCGTTTATACACCAACCTACGCCACGCGCGCGCTCTCCCTTTTTATAAAGTACTTTTTTTTCACCCTCTTGCGCCCTCTTTCTCTCTCACACACACACACATATCCTAGAGTCCAGTGACTCGTGACTTGCACGCCAACCCCCTTCCCTAGCCCTGTTCGCGCCCGCCATACGAACCGTGTTAGCCACCCCCCCCCCTCTTTTCTCCCCAACACAACACCACCCTTGGCCCGCCTCTTTCAATTACTTCCCCAGCGTGGCACCGTGTGTCGAGTGTGGCAGGAGAGAAGAATAAGTGAGGATGGCTCTCGAGTACCACCTCTCTCTTTCTTTCTTTCTTTCTCTCTCTCTCTCTCCCTC
>NW_026267262.1:43529-46023 GCF_000697945.3 Frankliniella occidentalis | reverse complement strand
TCCACCAGTGCCACTGGTTGCTTCTCCCCCCACCCCTTCCTCACCGCTCTCCGCGATATCACACGTGAACTTACTCTCTCTCTCTCACTCTCACTCACTCACTCACTCACTCACTCACTCACTCACTCACTCACTCACTCACTCACTCACTCACTCACTCACTCACTCACTCACTCACCCACTCACCCACTCACCCACTCACCCACTCACCCACTCACCCACTCACTCACTCGTTATTATCTCTCTCCTCTGGTTCTGTGCGGAAAAGCCAAAAATCTGTCTTCACCATTTACGAATACTTGAAAGAATTTTCGAGACGTCGGGACTTGAGGAGGACACAGTCACACTCCTCCGAGGCACTCACCCAATTATCGGCCGCCTTATTCTGCCGGCGAAAAGAAAACGAAAAAGGCGAGGCGCCGGCGCGGTTGATTACTGGCTCCTCCTCAAAGCCTTGGTGTGGCGTACGGGGAGGGACGCGGCGACGCCAGGAGAGAGAGAGGGGCGGAAGAAGGGAAAAGCAGCAGGAAGCGCGAGAGGGGGAGGGAAGGGGGGAGGTCCAATGATCATTCAGGCGACACCACACGGATGTCCCAAAAGGCACCTCCTGCGGTGGGGACGGCGGTGGAGGGAGAGGAGGAGGAGGAGCAAGGGGGTGGATGATAAAGGGACGGGAATGGACGAGTCCACCCGTTCGTTGGCGGCGGCCTGCGGCGACGACGAAGACGAGACGCGGCGCCTCGCCACACGCCACACGGGAGGGACAGAGACGGACGATGGGGAGCACAGGCACAGGTCCTGGTCGGGATCAGGACGGGGTGCGTTTGACATCACCCAATCATGGTGACCCGCACCGTCCTTATGGCTCGGTCGTCTCCAGTCCCAGCCCGGTGCCGGCCCGCCGAGACCCGTCTCAAAAGACACCGCCTCTCCCCTTTCCCCTTTCACCACTTACTTTACTTCGTCAAAACCAGAGACATCCCCTGGGAGAGGCAAGGGGCAAACCAGAGCAAAAGAGAGATAACTCTCAACTTGCTCTCTTTATGCGGGCTAGCTGGGCCCTCACTCATTAGGGGAGGGTGGAGGAGCAGTTGATAGGCGCGAGTGGTGAGTGAACGCCGAGGTGAACGCAATGAAAGCCATTCCTACACAATTTCGAATACAGATTCACTCCTTTACTCCCTTAACTGTACACATGGGTTTTCACACACCTTCAAGTGTGTGACATTTACACTCTTGGGTTTCCAGTGAACTAACCAAAGTGAGTGGTATGGTCCAGGAAGTTAATGTCCTCGCTCGTGCACCTGCACAACTGGGCGCCTGCGCCTGGTACGGTACGCACCGCACCGACGAGGGGACACGCGGGCCGCGATAGGACGACAGCGAGGGCTGATAGGGAGGGAGTAGGGGTTGCAGCCGGGTGCGCAGGTGGGTTCTGGTGCCAGGTACCGGTGAAATATAGAGGTGGCGTGACACACCACAGGGCTCTAAACTAAAATTGTAAAACTACCTGCTCAGCGAGCAGGGAAAAGGACGACGACGAAGTTCAGGGCCTTGCCTTCCTGTATTTTTGGAGAAGGGTAAAGTATTTCCGATACTAGATACTACAGTATAAGCGGTTTCGGCTCGAAGGAAAACATCTTCCAGCAGGAACGCCTGTTTACAACGTTGGTTCCACATTTTTGCTGGCAACGTTACCTAAAGCGTTTCATTGGCGGGGCAGGATCGGTAGTGCGGGCCGACGGAGGGAGCTGTTTGAGCTTCTGACGCCCTGGGGGCGCGGCTCTCTGGCCCTGCCGCCTCCACGATCGGCATTTACCCTCAGATCTCCGGGCAGCCGCCCCCCCCCCCCCGCAACCCTCGTCCTCATCCCCACGTCTCCATTTCCAATCTCACTTCTACAACAGCCCCCCCCCCCCCCCCCCCCCCCTCCTTCCCGTCGGCTTATCCAGAATTGGACGCTACGAGGCCCTGCGTCGTGCACGTGGTCCCGGTAATCAGTAAAGCCTGGACTGTCTGCTGCGGAGGCATGAGGACCGTACGTACGTACGGGCGAGAGTGAGACCGAGAGGGTGAGTGTGTTCAGAGAGCAAAGAGAGAGGCGCAGAAAGTTAGGAGAGTAGTTGAGACAAAAAGAGGAAGGGGGAGAGAATGAGGAGTGTTGACAGCGAAGGGGATGACAAATAGACGAGCGTGGAATGGAACAGAGGCCCATGTTCTGGTCTGGCCGTGCTCACTGCTCACTTCACGGTATGCCACACACATCTCTCTCTCTCTCTAGCTTTAATATGCAACCCCCCAACCCCCACCACGCTGTGGCCCCCTCCTCACCTCGCCCACCATCCCCCAGCCCTATGCCCTAATATGTGTGTGAGAGGCTGCTCCTGCCAAACTCTCGTAATGCGGTCCAAGTTGTGGCAAGCCTGGGAAGCCTAAAGGCGGCTGGTGCCCTGGTTCATAGACAAGGTGGGCGACAGGGGAGATGGGTGGGGGG
>NW_026267262.1:36152-42394 GCF_000697945.3 Frankliniella occidentalis | reverse complement strand
TGACCGCAGCAACAGGCAGCAGCAGCAAGCAGCCCAAATACAGTGCCTGTTGCACTAGGCCGGCCGGCCGGTAGCGGGTGTGTGGGGCGGCGGGCGGGGCGGTCTGCCGGGCAGCAGACACGGCGCTGCGACAGACTTAATAGAATAATACCCATTCATCAAGGCCAGCGCTGCGCTGCAGCTGCTGAAACTTCCTGCTGTATTAAATTGCACCGGACCCGTGTGGTAGGGTGGTTCATATCCGCAAAGTGGGGTATTTTGGTGGGGGCGGACACGTCAAAAGTTTCGTTTTTTTATGCAGATTCCAAAAAAAAATACATAAAAAATCTACGACCAAAATTAGGGGTCGCGCAGGAGGGTTGAAGTTTAACATAGGTTTCTTATGGGAGTTAGATGTCAAAAACTGAAAATCTGGCCTGGACCCCATAGTTTATTTTGGAGAGCAAAATTTTTACGAAATTCGTAATGTACGTCGAAAACCGAGTTAGATGATGTGTGGCACGCCCCTCTGCGCCTTTTCGTTTCGGAATAACAATACGCAAATTTGGCTATTTTTGGTCTTTTTTGACAGTTTTTCAATATTTGTTATTCCGAAACGAAAAGGCGCAGAGGGGCGTGCCGCACATCATCTATCTCGGTTTTCGACGTACATTACGAATTTCGTAAAATTTTTGCTCTCCAAAATAAACTATGGGGTCCAGGCCAGATTTTCAGTTTTTGACATCTAACTCCCATAAGAAACCTATGTTAAACTTCAACCCTCCTGCGCGACCCCTAATTTTGGTCGTAGATTTTTTATGTAATTTTTTTTGGAATCTGCATAAAAAAACGAAACTTTTGACGTGTCCGCCCCCACCAAAATACCCCACTTTGCGGATATGAACCACCCTACCCGTGTGGTCGGCACACCACCTGCAGGGCAGGAGGGGAGAGCGAAGGAGAGAAAAGGGCGCGAGCTGGAAGGAGAAGGGAGGGGAGGGGCGTGGTCAGCCCTGCCGGAGCTTGTGGTGGTCGGGCCTCATATTTTCGTCTGCTCCTAAAGCGCGGCGGTCGGCGGGAGAAGGCCTGGACCGAGGCCTGGACCGAGGCCTGGGCCTGGCCACGTGGCTGCCCCGCCGGCTAGAAGGAGCGGGATGAGGGCAGCGCTCATCCTTCTCTCTTTTTATTTTTCATTATTATTTCCCGCGGCGTCTCTGATCCACCACCCTCTTTGCAATCCCGATCAGCGTGCTGCTACGCTACTACTTCCCTCGTTTCGATTCGACCTCGCGATTATACTACTTACTATACTGCCGATTTTCTGGCTGTTGTGATGTGGCGACTCTATAGCTTTACCGCGGCCGCCTGTTGGCGACGGGGTCATTCAATCCTCGCCGATAATGTGTTGGTGGCCAGCAGAGTAATGACGTGGGACATGGCGATTATGGGCCCTTTCAATTATTTTGAAAATCGATTGGGTACATTTCATTTGTGCGGCCTTCCCCCCCCCCTCCCCCCCTTGCACTGCCCTCAAACCCAACCATGGTTACTTAGTTGCACTATACAGTAATTACTGTTGACAATGTAGTTAGAAAAATTGCTACGAATACACAGGGAGTGTTTGGTTAATTGGGCTGCATCTATCGCCTGCATACCAGGCAACAGGCAACATCCATACACCTACCTGAGTAAAGGGATTGCGTAGCAAGCAGGGTTTGATGCAGCCCGCCCAAGGGAGAATCGTCTTCTTTAGTTTAGACAGCACTGTTCGAAACATCCCGCCGTCGCCGTCCTCGTGCCCACCCAAGGAAAACGTTTTTCTCACAACACGAAGACCTCACTGTGACCTCGTAAGTCATAAAGAGGTCACAGTGAGGTTTTCGTGAGAAACACGTTTGTTTTCCTTGGGCGTGTGGCAGCAGCCTGCGCCGCAGCGGCGAGCTCAAGAGGCACTGCTGATTGATCATGAGGTAGCGAAGCGAACCCATTCAAACTCGGCAGAAGCTGTGAAGCTGTGGCCTGGCTCACCGGTGCCCTTTGTTGATGTTGACGGGTGAGTTTATTGCGGGTGACGGGGTGGTGAGGTAGCCGGTGAGCGGTGAGCGAACGGCCGCCAGACTCTGGTCGATTTTTCGCGGCCCGAGCCGCCCTGCCACCGCCGTAAAACCCCGCGGACCCCAATCACCATGTCCGCCGGTCGTCTCGTCCGAATGCATCGACCCCCAGGCCAGGCACCCGGTGGAAACGGTGCGAACGACAAGACACGCACAAGTGTGCAAGAAAGTAGTTACACAACCGACGGGTTGATATGAGAAACTTACCGATGCAAATTTTCCTGCGAGTAGTTACTCGAATGATGATTATTCGCACTCCACTCTAGCGTCGCAAAGATTTCTCATAACGACCTGTTGTTCTGATCATATTTGTTTTTTTTTTAAATTTAGTGAGACTGTGGTTTTGGTTTTGCTATCTCTGATTACTAGAAGAAATGTGCCTTTCAGTCAACACGAACCAGAACATCTGTCTACCACATTGTGGTTTTATTATGGTGCCTGAATCAAGACTGCAGTGCAGGCAGGTCGCCCTACCAGTTGAGAGGTTAGGATGTATATGGTGAGTTAATTTAGTTGCAGAATGCACACATCTTAATGAAAACAGTGGGAGAGGTTGGGCATTTTCTTTTGTACAATTTTTACCGATGTAAGTCTGTGCACATCTGGAGCCAAACAGAGCAGAAAGGTGTGCCAGCATTCGCGAACCCACGGACGGGACGGCACGACTAGCCTAGCGCAGGGGATGGGCCGGACCCGACCTGACTGCGTGACCCGGGAAAGGGGCGGCTCCAGTTTGCCATGAACAAGTCGACATAGCCCTTTGTTGAAGTTGAAAGTGAAACTCTTGTATTCATTATTCCTGCATACTCATGCAAGTATGCTGTAAAAACTGAACACCAACAAGCACATTCAAGAACTCACAAAGTTACTGTCAATGAAAGACGATTGTATTCAGGAAAACGTCCCCACCGAAAAGCAGTTTAATTATTTTGATTATATTGCTAATTAAGTATCAAAAGCAGATATTTACACTTTTGTCGGTCTAGTTTTGTTTGTCTCGAGGTCACAGACTGTGGTGGAGGCGGAGCAGGGGGGGGGGCAGACGACAGAATTCCCCTTTTGCGGAGAGGCAAGCGGGTCCCGGGGACCCGTGAATAAAGGCCCAGCGCCACCGCCACGGCAACCGCCTCGGGGCGTGGCGGGGCGTGGCGGGGCGTGGCGGGATGGGGTGAGGGGTGGGGCGGATGGAGCTGGAGCTGAAAGAGGAAAGCGCGGGCCTCTGCAGAGAGGACGCGAGAGAGCGCGCCACAGCCAAACCAGGGCCAAAAGCTTAAAGCGGTGGTTGCTTCCGCAGATTGAAAAGTACCACGAAACCGCTGCTGCTGCTGTTGCTGCTGCTCCGCCATGGTGAAGGGCTGGGGCTGCTTCGGGTGGCGATCTAGTCGGTGCGGCGCCGCCCCCACGCCCGCCGTGCATCCCCATCCGGCTAGTACAAATGCTAATCTAACTTTCGACGAGTTTGAGTAGCGGGATGAGCGGCGCGCACGGCGATGAGATGAGAATAGAGTCAACCTCCGCGGCGCCCTCTACCCCCCCCCCATCCATCTGGGTACACCTATTAAGGGTGGCGGGGGCGGCGAGGGTTATGCGGGGTTCACTGGCCGAGGCGAAGCGGCGCCCTGACCTTTTTCGGAAAGGAAGAGAAGATGCGAAGGGATTCCCAGACAGACGTAAAGAACATCCCGGCGCGCCGTAAAAAAAAAAAAGGTGCGAGGGTCAGCCCCTCTGCTCAAACCCCTCTACACCCCTCCGCGCCCGCTTGTTCGCGCCCCGCGCCCCTAACTCAGCGGACTCTACTAGTTGAGGCGCGGCCGGCGTGGCGCGGGGCCGCCCACCCTCCCCTCGCTGGTTCAACTCTCCCGAAAGGGTAACCGAATCAGTGACCCCTGCTCAGCAGGCGGGACGCAGCCCCCAGCCCGCTAGCGTATGCGGGGTGGGGCCCGGCCCTGCAACACCTTTCTTCTATCCCGCAGCTGAAGGGGGGGGGGGGGGTAACTACCTCCTGGAGGTGATGCAGCGAGGCATAAGCCGCCCCGGGCAGGTGGTGTGTCGTTGGGAGTGGAGGTGCACCTGCGTGCGCTCCGGCGCGGGGACGTCAACCTCCAGTGCCCTGCCTCTGCCTGACATAACCTCAGATGTTGTTTTGTTTTCCCCCACTCTCTGCTCCGCTGTATTTCTCCCCTTGCCTGGTATTATTTCATCACTGCTTTGCTTTCTTTGTACCCGGCCGGGGCTTTTTACCCGCTGCAAGGACATGAGAGAGGGTGAGAGAAAAAAAAAAGAGAGAGAGAGAGAGAGAGAGAGAGAGAGAGAGAGAGAGAGAGAGAGAGAGAGAGAGAGAGAGAGAGAGAGGTTTTAAAAATAGGAATTATTCTGGGTTGTTTTTACATTATTTAGGCCAGGAGACGAGTTATTTTATTTTCACAATTAGCTGCCTAGCAGCTTAGCTTGCATCCTTGCATACAGCGCCTGTTGTTCAGTGGTGTGGGTTGGAATCTGGAAGCCTTACCTATCTTCCTAGGTTTTAGAATAAGTAAACGCCTAGTTAGGCACCGGGCGGCCACGTCGATTGGGCGGGTGGCCTATCCGGGATTCGTCACGGGTGTCCGGTCAAGGGCTAGACTGTGCTGCGAGTTCGGGCTGTTGGTGGCGACCCCTGCTTGATTTTTGATGTGTTTTCAATTGCATTCTCTTGCTCTGTTTTTTAGCCCGCCCTTCTGCTTTTAAAAAAGCATTAAAGCGGGCTTATGCAACCGCTCTCGTGTCTGTCCGTCCGTCCGTCGTCCGTGTAAGAGGAAGGAGATGAGCTAGAGGTCTGCAAATTTCAGGGTATCTTAGGGGTCACTCCTGGACAACGAAACGCCTGGTGCAAATCCTGGCAACCACCCCTAAGGGGGTGAAAGGGGGTAACAAAAAAATAGGGGTTGGTCCAAAAAGTAGAAAATAATTTTTTTTTATGGTCCCCTAAGGGGTAACTCGTGAAAGTAGAACCCTACGGGCTAAAATTTCGTCCGTTTGCCTCTATCTTGCACCGTTTGGGCGCTAGAGTTGGTTTTTCGACGAAAATACGGTGAAAATGACCACGTTGCACATGAAGACGTACAAGGAGGCGTCCAATCGTAAAATGTCAGAGGAAGTACCCCCCCCCCCCCAAAACAGCACATTCTGAGTCCGTTGGTAACCTCCGATTTACCGCATCTTTAACCGTTTAGGAGCTAGAGGTAGATATTTTGAAAACAGTTGCAAAAAGTCAAGTTTTAAGACTGTTTGGCAAACAATATACAATCTACAATATACAATCTGAGCGTGTTTTTTTTAATTCTTAAGCAAAGCAGAAGGGTGGGGTGTAGTCACGGTGTTGCCCCGTTACAGTCTTTTGTCATGTCCAAGGAGCAAATTTCTAGGGCCGCAGGCCCCCCACCGGACGCGTTAGTTTACTCAATTAATGCTAAGTGATTTACGGGTCACATTATTTATTTGATTATGCACTTCGGTAAATCGAGAGACTGAAATGGTCGGGCCGAAGGCCCGACCATCGCCGCCGGCAGGCCAAGCAGGCCCGGCCCCTGCCGAACGGAGTTGCCGGCGCAGCGAAGTGGAGCTGGCAACTCCGTTTGGCGGAAGGGCGGGCCTGCTTGTTATTTTGGGAGAGAGCGAAAGGGTGATAAAAAGGGACAGGTAGAGGTTAGGTTAGGTAGAGGTTAAAATGATGAAGAGCAACCGCGGTTTTAAGGGGATGGAAGATGACAAGGGTAGTCGCCATCCACTCCCCCTAAAGAAAAACTAAAGAAATTTTTGTCGAGAACCAAAGGATATTTCTTTGAAACAAGAGAAGAATGTCTTGTCGTTATATAAATGCTTTTTAAAGCAAACGATTTTCTGGGTGATTCCGTGAAGGTGGGCAATTGACGGTACACAACCCCTGTAGGTGGGCAACCCACAACACAACGCACATTTTCCTGTCAGTCGGGCCTACAACCGCGCCTGGAAAAAAAGGGGGATTGGTAGAGTGCGAGTAGAGAGAGTGAGAGGGAGAGCCCTACAACGCCCCTGCCTGCGAGAGTACGCGCGGGCGCTGCACCGCCGCCGGGGCACCGCTGCGGTGCGAGAGGGACAGACACACCTGTGGCTCCCCGCGCGCCGCCCCCC
>NW_026267262.1:33543-35732 GCF_000697945.3 Frankliniella occidentalis | reverse complement strand
CGCCCAGATCTGCCCCGCCCCAATCCTCCGTATTTCCATTCCGTCGGCAACACGCGCCTGCTCCGTTGCTCCGAGGCTGCCGGGCCTCCTCCCCCGCAGCATCCTGGATCCAGTGCTCTTCTGGACCGGAAGCGCAAAGGCGCCGCGCCAGGTCAGAAGCGCGGCGCGCGGCGCCTCTTTACGGCCCTGTAAACTAACCCCCCTCTCTGCATCGCGCTGCACTGGGATGGAGTGCACGATGGCGCAGCGCGCCGCGAGGAGGCTGCGGGTGGGGTCCTCTACATATGTGGACGAGCCAAAAGAATCTTGGGAGTGGAGGCGGGCTAGACGGGCGTCGACCCCCGACCCCCCGACCCTGATGCACTCGTCGTTGACGGTCTCCCAGCACGTTGTCGTCCTCTTCCTCTACTCTCTCACAGTTCCTGCCAAATCAAGCCGCTAAAAACATTTGTGCAAACTTAGCAAAAATCCTTGACATTTCGATTATTTTGCCATACGTAATCTTATAATAAGATGTTGTTTCTTTTTATTTTTTAAAAGAAACTGTTTACTTTGAAACGTTTCGCATTTCACTGTGAAAAATGGTAGGTAGGTTTACAGGAAAATTTTCCTTAACTCACGTTGTAAAATTATAATTTAAAATCATGAAAATCATGCAGTACGTATCGACTTAAAATTTATTGGAGAGTAAAAAGTCCACTGTCGTCAATTTACAACATAGATTAGAATTCGCGTTTACAAAAGTTTTGCAAATATTTCCGACGATATTTTTCACAGTGTTTTGTTCGCCCGCTCCGCGCTTTCTCTTCACCAAGCCGCGCCCCCTGCTGCTCCGTCACCTCCCTTTTCTTTGCCGTCCTGCTCATCCTCATTACCCCTGTTGCACCTCTGGCCCGGCGGCGCAGTTGTAAGACCCTTCCTGCTCACCCCCCCGCTGCTCCTCCCCTGCGTGCCCCCGGGGGGTGGAGAGGCGGTAGAGGGGGGAGGGTACTAAGGGTCGTGCTGCTGTTTGCACGTCGTCAGCGCCGCGGCGCCGCCCGCAGCGTTCCCACTCGTTTAGCAGTTAGGCCCCTGGAGGAGAAGGGAGGCGGCGTCGTCGCGGCGAAGCAGTGCGCGGGGCGGGATTGCAGGGGCGGGCCCGCAGGGGGGGTAAGAGCAGCAGGGTCAGGGGGAGGAGGAGAAGGGGGGAGGGGGGTCACGAGAGGAAAATGAGGCGGAAACGGGGCGGGCGGCCGCAGAGTACTGCTGTGGGGCCAGGAGGAGAGGAGCAGTACAGAGCGAGAGCAAAGGCCCACCCGTTTGCAGAGCCGAGCAACTGGAACCTGCTGCTCGCGTCGTCGAGCTCCCCAGCACCTCGTGCAGGTCAGCAGGCGATTCACACCACACAATGGAAGGCTCGGCGTTCCTCCTCCCGACCCCCTCCCGGCGTGTGCTCGCCCAACTTTGGCCCACTCCCCGCGCCCGGGCCGCGGCAACAGAGACTTTCAGAGAAAACTAACGTACACGCTCCATGACGTCAAGCGGGTCTGTTTGCACTGTCTAGTGTCTAGCGTAGCAGAACGGGGAGGGCGCCCAGCCGGGCCACTCGGGCTACACGTTGGGCCTGCAACAACGGCTTCCGGGCGTCGTATACAATGGGGCAGACAACGACGGTCGACGTCGTCGGTGCGGCTTCGGCGTTAAAGTCCAGCCAAAGCCGCGCTGATTGCAAAGGGAGCCCGATGGGCGTGTAGACACAGGGACCTATGGTGGTATTGTGCAGAAAGCGAAGGATGGGTAGAAGGCGTGAGAGAGATGGAAGGGAGAGATCGGGAGTGTGGTAGTAGAGGGAGGGAGGGAGGGAGGGAGGTTGGGAAAGGGAGGGAGGGAGGAGTAGGGATCGCGAGGGGCGAGAGCTGTTCTCCGTGGACAGAAACGACAGAGTGAGGAGGCCTGGATGGCTGCGATAAGTAAACAGCGGCAGCAGCAGGTGTATACCTACCCGGCTGTGTGCTCGCACGTGTCTCTCGACTCTCTTTCCTCGTCACCGCTCTGCCGCTCGCTCGCTCACTCGCTTGCTCGCTCCTCCCCTCGCTCGCTCCGCCTCACACGCGCCTAGAATGTCGAGCACCGACAGCGCGGCAGGCAGCAGCCACAAGTTGTAACAGAGCGCGAGCAAGGGCGGTGGTGAGCGGCGCAGCGTGGGGGGG
>NW_026267262.1:32186-33493 GCF_000697945.3 Frankliniella occidentalis | reverse complement strand
CAGGAGCGGCCTGTAATGATGGGATTGCCAGTAGTTGACGCCACCGGGAGCGAAAGCACCATGCCAGCGCGCGTGGCACCGCGAGGTTGCGCGCCGTGTAAAATATGTTTGTAAATAAAATGCAATATTATTGAATAATATCACTCTGAGGAGGCCGAAAAGAATCATTTGCTTTGTAGGTGATTTTCTATGTAAACTCTATGTAAACATGGTTTCAACAGGGAATGTTTTCAAACTGTACGACCGACAATTTTTTCTCGTCGATATCGGTCGAAAGAATTCTGAAATATGATAATTTCAAATCGTATAGTTTCACAACGTCTTTGATGTTAAGTTTTCCGGTAAACCATACAATTTTTTTTATTTTTTTCAAATTTGCGGGTTGGGCGTCAAGTGGTCGGGCGGTTCCGAGGGGCACAAAGGGACAGGAGCCCCCTGGGGCTCGTGGGGGGGAGGCACCCACCCCGACGCGGGCGGGCAAAGTCGTGAATAGTCGTTTGGATACGGCGGGTAGCGGAGCGCTCGGCGGCAGGTTCCAGCAGCGCGGTGGTACTGTCTCGCCTCGGGTGGAAAGGGGGAGGGAGGAGCCACGGTCCCAAACCAGCCATTGCATAAATAACCCTCCAGCGCAGCCGGGTCTGGCCAAGGCGAAGGCCGGACCCGACCTTGCTGCCGAGGCGGCCAGGACGGAGAACAACTCTGTACCGCGGCCGATAGCCCCAGGACCAAAAAAGTCATTACCCTACGCGGTCAAAGTCCTGCTTTGCCCTTCCAAGGCTAGTTCCTGGAATCACAGCAAAGCTTTTTGAACAGTCCGCAAGACTGTCTCTACCACAGGATAAAGACTCCCGCCCGCCCCACCTCACCGTCTCCCTGTAGCACGAGGGCGCTTGGTTGTGGCGTTCCGTTTTTTTTTCGGTGCAAATAAGCTTTGTCAGTTATTTTTAGCAAAGCTAAAGTTGCAGCGAGCGTCAGCCGGGGAGGTAGGCAGCGTGGGCGCTCCAGAGTCGGACGGGCCGGTCTACCTGCCGCCTGGCGGGCAGTGCAGCCGGTGGGCGGCGGGCGAGGGGTGAGGGGGAGCGGGGGGGAGACTGACACAGCGCAGCAGGGGAGAGCAGTGTGGAGAGAGAAGGGGTAGGCGGGTGTCTGCGTTGGGAAGACGAATAGGAGGCGGGGGAGTCGACATTTCCCAGTCCCCACGCATGCAGCTCGGCCAGAGCAGGGTGTGCAGCACCGCAGCCAAGTGTGATACGGAGGCGGGTGCTCTCCCCACCGCCGGCGGTTAGGGGTAGCTGCGGCGCGGACTG
>NW_026267262.1:27607-30596 GCF_000697945.3 Frankliniella occidentalis | reverse complement strand
CTCTCTCTCTCTCTCTCTCTCTCTCTCTCACTCACTCACTCCCTCTCCCTCTGCAGGTGCTGAGCAGCCCACCCACACCCACACTATACTGCTACACGAGCGGTCCCTCGGCGAGCGTTGCCGCGGCTGCTCGCACACACCTCCCTCACGACCGCCAAACAGCTCTTTCCCGCCCGCAATCTCGTATGCACTCTCGCCCACACACTCAGTCAGCTCGCGGTAACCTTATACCTACACACGGGGCCAACGATATCCGGGCCGCAATCCTGCCTCATGCGCGCCACCGCGAACCCCTCCGAACTCCCGCTGAACCCCTCTGAACCCCGCCGAACCCCTCCTGCCGCGACCCGAGTGCGCATGCAAAGCCGCCCGTACGTAAGGCGCACGAGCGGGAAAGCCTGCGCCAAACCCACCACTCTTACTTTGCATCGCCGTGTGTGGGGCCCGAGGTGGGCCCGCCCGGGAACTACCTCGTCCATCAATATCTGTCTGCTCTGCTGCTCGCGGTGGCGGCGGCCCCTTTTAGGTACGTGTGTGCGAGCTGCGCTTTTGTCCCCGAGGGGCGCCATGTTTACAAGTGTGTGTGTGTGTGTGTGTGTGTGTACGCGCGCGCGCGCGCTCCGATGACGTCATCGAGTGACACATGCATATTTCATCTGCTCGTGGGTAGGGAGAGGGGCGGGGGAGATTTTACTGGGTTGCATACACCCCTTTAATGTGGTGCACGCCGAGCCGAGCACAGAACAGCCGCGACTACAAGTATAGTTCTATAACACACCAAACGTGTGTATGTACGATATGGTTGTCAAACGCTCTTTTAGTGCGATTCTTTTTATTTGTGATTCTGTTTCGCGATGTCACGCTCACGTTTACCTGCAGAGTAAGGCGCGTGACCGACCAACTTTACAGAAAGCGATGCATAGAAATATTTTAAATGTGTAGATTGAATGTGCCGGGGACTCTGGAGCTCCTCTGTGTGCCGAGCTAATTCCCAGGAGCACGACGAGCGGGCTAGCCGGCTCACTAGAGCCCGGGGGATCCGCCGGCTGACGTGAGAGCCGCGAGATCCACTGCACCGGGGGCGGACGGGGTGGGGTCGGAGTGATGCGCTGGGGTGGGGTAAGGGCGGGGAGGAGGAAGATGATTGGGCGGGGTAGCCGACGGCGGGGCGGTGAGCACGGAGGCGGCGCAGTATGTGGCTCGGCGGGGGATACAGGTTTGCGATGGGGTTAGCCCATGTGTCGGTGTGGGGCTAGCTGGTGTTTACGGGATTATTCAGAGTATGGCGGCGACCACGGGGGGAACGCAACGCACGGAAGGGGACGGGGTAGTGGTGGACGGGATGGACTGCAGCCGTGCAAAACGAGCCACTTACGGTCGGTTTAGTGTGGGCAGTAGAGTTATGGGCATGTGTGATGTGGCAGAAATGGAAACTCCAAATAAAAGCAGTCAAAATGTTGGTTGTTCTCCGTCTTTGCTTTTTTCGTAGGGGGGGGGGGTGGCAGTTAAAAATGGAATGTGTCACAGTTCATTGCGTAGGCGTAAAAGAACAATACATGTGTTTGTCTCGTGCGGTCTGCGGACTGAAAGAGTCGTCGTTGAACCTCCTGATTAACCCTTGTTTCTTTTGTTTTGCCTTTCTGCAGGAGTGGCGCACTTCTCGCGGGTGCTGGAGGACACCGGGGAACTCATCATCGTCGACCAGGTGAGTCACAGAGCCCCATACGGCTTAGTCAGGTCCCACTCCAAGCGAGCGGTTGTTGGCTGAATAGGAGTCCCCACGAAGCCCCTGCGGTGGGGCACATAGGCCACCCGCCGCACCCGCGTGTCCAGCGTGCGGCACTCCCAACCCTCGCGAAGCCCCTGCGGTGGGGAACTCATAGACCACCCACCGCATGCGCGTGCCCCTTCCTTTATATGCCGAAAGGCATATTGCCAGATTGGTAAACAGACTCACAACCAAGTTGGACACCGGGCCTGGGTTGTTCAGCTCCCGCTCCCAACAGCACCCAGCACTCAGCGCGTTGCCGCTGGCACTACGGTGCAGCTCCCCGCCGTCCGACCCCAGATCCCACGAGGCGGCCCCAGAGGCCGCTAGAGCTAGTGACCGGCGAGTTGCACTATCCTCCCCCTCCCTCGCCCCCTGCTTCTTCTCCGACGAAAACTTTCTGCCAACTCTAGTCGTGCGGGATTTCGCTCAGCCCGGGTCGGTGGTCCGGTCGGTCCGAGCGGAGTCTGCGCGGCTCAGTCCGCTAGCATACAGATGCTTGCTCTGGCGTGTACGTATAGTGCAGCGGGTGCACCCCCCCCCCTCGCTCTGTGTGTGTGTGTGTGTGTGTGTGACACCCTAACCGTAATGCTATTCCAGCCCTTTCAAACCCCTGGGACCGCGGGGCAGGACAGGCAGAGTGGCGGCGGGGCAACCAGTAACCCCTCGAAGTGAAGGGTAAAGTGCTTCTGCTTCTTCTTCTTCCCCTTTCTTCTTCATCTTCTTCTTCTCGTGTTGGCCGTTTCTCTCACGCGTTCTCTTATATGGCGAGAGTGGGGGCGGCGGCGACGACCAGCCGGGACGAGGAAGCAGGGGGAATAAAAACGGCAAATAAAAATAAAATCAGAGCGTATTGGGAAGGGGGGGTAGCGAATACTACATCGTAACCAGACCTTGCAGGACGCTTACCCGCTCAGTGCGGCGCCCACGCGCTCGGGGGTGGCGGCCGCAAGAAATACAGACCCTGCTGACACCAAAGTACCATTGCAAGAATTAAATCACGCAATACCCATACGAACAGAGATTAGCTTATTTAGTTTTAGAGCGATGTGCGAACATCATCGCTCTAAATATTTAGGAAGCGATCAATGCTGTCACTCTTTTTCGACGAAACACATCACTGTTGCATGGTGCATTTCCAGTGTCGTCGCCCTGCAGATATTAGACTCTCTAATATACTCCGATAAAGAAAAAAAAATAAAGAAAAAAAAGGATAGCATA
>NW_026267262.1:26390-27557 GCF_000697945.3 Frankliniella occidentalis | reverse complement strand
ATTGGGGGCTCCCCGCCGGATCCCAACCCCCGTGGGACCCCCCATCGGTGGCCCCCCAGCCAAGCCCGAGGGGCTCTCCTCGGTATAATAGACCGGACGAGGCTTGCGGCGGCTGCCGGGGGCGTGGCACGGCTGGGCGTGGAGAGTGAAGGGAGGGGAGGAAAGGGGAGACCACTCGATTCAATAAACTGAGTTCAGTGAGGGCGGGAATGAGCTGGACACGGCATGCACTGATTGCTTTGTTAGGGGGGCAGGAGAAATGGGGTGGGCGTGGGCCCCCCCGCTTTCCCTCGCTCTCTCCGCCGAGCCGCACGCAGAACCGATAAGCGAACAGCCTTCCGTGCAGCCAAACTGCTGCTCCAGCGCACGGGAGCGCGCGCGCGTGCACACACACGGCTTGCATGAGGCCCCCGCTGCCGAATAGCTTATCTCCCCTTGGCAGCCCCACCCGCGACCCGACCGGCTCAGTCCGGGCCGGGCGCGAGAGGAGAGAGCAAAAACAGGCAACGGCGAAACAAAGAATCCAAGCGAGACTGAGAGGGAGAGAGAGAGAGAGAGAGAGAGAGAGAGAGAGAGAGAGAGGTCAGTGCGAGAGATAGAGGGAGCGAGTAAGAGACGGGAACGAGCGAGAGAAAGCGGTAGGGCGGGCTGGCGGAACGAGCGAGAGAGAGAGCGGTAGGGCGGGCTGGCGGAACGAGCGGACGGCGATTTTACGTTCTGCTGCTTCGCAATTTTTACTCTGAATGAGTAAAGAAAAGGGGCGTTGTTGCTGCTGCTGCTGCTCGCGACTACTGAGGGTCGTCATGGAAGCAGGGGGAAAAGCGAAGGAAATGAGGGGAAATTGTTGGGGGGGGGGGGCTCGCGACACGAGCCGAGCTTGTGAACGCCCTGGCTACGACGGGAAAAGCCTCCCGTAGGATTTCTCGCGCACGCCCGTGCCCGTGAGTCGAGGAGGGGAGGAGAGCGACGGAGAGCATAGAAAGCCGGGGGCGGAGCGCGGGGTGACCAGGCTGTCGGAAGGCGTTAGGACAAGGGGGAGAGGGGTCGACCAAGTCACTCCCCTCAGCGGCCGCCGCAGCGCCCGGCTCCGAGCCCTGCTACTCGCCCACCACTGTCCCCGTGCCCCAGTCTCTCCACCATGCTAATTACCACCTCCGAGAGTGCCAC
>NW_026267262.1:14024-21789 GCF_000697945.3 Frankliniella occidentalis | reverse complement strand
AACGAAGGGGGCGGGGCCAGGAGGGAGGGCGGACGTTTTGATGGGGATTTAAGGTTAGTGGAACTGAGTGCCCCGCGGGGGGGAAGGAAGGCCTGTGGGGGTCACAGGAGAGGGGAGCAGGGGGGAACTGAGAGATGGCTTGTGATGGCAGTAAACGGCCTCGGTCCAGCACGGGCACACGGCAGCGGCAGGCACAGCCAGGCCGGCTTTAAGGGGAAACGAGCTGAGGTGTAGCGGCGCCGTGTTGCGGCCGAGCGGGAAGCACGACGGCGGTCGGGAGCGGGGACTCATTGTGTAACACAGATTGAAAAAGAAAGTTTTTACATTTAAACAAAAAACAAAGAAAACTGATCGAAAAATTGGAAAAGTTTTGTGAAAAGTTATGTCCTTTCTAAAATATTGTTTTACAAACATTCATTTGGGCAACATGCATTTTTACCGCTCCAGTCGCGTGTAGCCGTAGTGCATGACACGAGGGGGCACAGAGGCAGCAAGGGTTTATCATCGGGCAGGTTTGTTTGTCTGTCTGTCTTCGGTCTGACACCGAAATGCGCTCTAACGGGAGGGGCAGACGGCCGTGCACACCGCCGTGTCAACACTAATGCCCGCTCTAACACGGCCGGGTGGCGTTCGGGGTTGCGGTTGCATCGCCCTCCCGCAGAGAGATGTAATAGACGTACCGACGGGTGTGGAACATTATTCACACAAATTTTCTGATATTTTTTTTAGAGTTTTTATGGCGAAAACAGGCATTTTATTCACCTTCGACGCCGTTGGCACAAATGTGTGTTTGTGGTAGATTAAATATACTTCTCAAAATTCCAAGATGTTCAATGCATTTTGAAATTATTAACAACATAAAATAGTTGTGATCGTAATCATCCCAAGCACAACGTGTACTGTCGCACTTTTCTTCTTCTGAGCGAACCGCACGCGCCGAGAATATGATTAGATCCACAATTCCCAGCGTCACGGACGCCAAGCTGTTCCATACTTTATCGGCGATCTTCTTAACGGCCCGCGGGTGGAGCAGGCGGAGAGACGATGGGGTGAGGGGAAATGTCCTGAGCCACTTCTTTTTTTTTTCTCCGCACTTGTGCGACAAAAGGGGAATTATCTCTCTGCTTTTGCTTCCTGTTTCGCGCAGGCAGGAGCAGAGCTTTATAGGGGCAGTAGTATAGACATCGGTGGACGCGAGCTGCATTGTGTATGGCCTGCAGTATTCATTATCTCACTCTCACTCCCGGCCCGGCCCGGCCCGCTCGCGGACCATATCCCCCGGCCCGCCCCTCACCCCGGCCCCCCCGACCGCCCTCACGGAAATAGCTCGCCTCTCGCGCTTCTGTTGCTCTTTTTATTTCGCGGACGGCCAGCAGCAACGCCAGCGCGCCGCCGTACCCCGACCGGGCGAGGAGAGCCGGGCAAGATCCGGGGCGAGGGCGGGCAAGAGCCGAGGCAAGAGCCAAGGCAAGAGAGCACCCGGGCAATTTCCTGTGCAGCGGAAAAGGGGAGATAAAGAGATAAGAATGGCGAGCGAGAGAGTCGAGGCATGCGCGTATGCCGTGCTGTGCGAGCGTGTGTGTGTGCGTGCAGAGATGTGCGTGCATCGCTCAAGCGACAGAACAAACAAGGACTTTCATCATCTGCCAAAGCTTAAAAGAAAATAATTGGGAATAAAATAATTGAGGGATGGGATCATGCAGATACCATACGTCCGTCTCCGGAGTCGCCGTTTGCGCGCCTCTGCGAGCTCTCCTAGCGCCTGGTAGGTAGGCAACATCTGGCGTTCAGCGCATGCGTGCCCCGCGGGCTGGCCTACCCCGAGTCTCGCAGGCGCTCAGCTCGTGCCGAAGGAAGCTGGGCGTATTTCCTTGTCGATCCCGTAGCAAATCACAATAATGCTCTAATAGGACGTGTTCTGTTAGTCAACGATAACAATATGGTCCGATGATGCTGCCTTTAACGACACACAGCGTAGTAGTGTCTCAATTTTGCGGAGAGCAGAATGAAGAGAGCTCGTATATTGTCCTCCGTCTGGCATGGTGGTCGCGGCCCTTGTCGTTACGTGCAGCAGCCGGCCAACAAAATGAAATAGCGTGTGTGTGTGTGTGTGAGAGAGAGAGAGAGAGAGAGAGAGAGGGAGGGAGAGGGAGTGGGCGGGCAGCTGTTGCCAATAGTTTCCGTCCGGGCTGGGCCGTCGTTTATGACTCTGTTCCTCAACAAGTAGGGCGGCCTGCGGGCGGGCCCTGTGCCACAGTGGCCTGGCGCGCCCCCGGCTTCTGCGACCAATGGGCCGACATAACCACCTGTTTTGTGCTCCGGGATGAGGAGGGGGAGGAGGGGGAGGAGGGACTCGAGGCGGGGGACCAGGAAGTGGGTGGAAATCTCCCTGCATATGGGATCCTCTCTCTACCCTTCGGTGGCGCTGAATCGGATTTGCTATGGGCTCTGCTCAACGGGACCCTACGGGCCGGGGCTTGGCCGGGGCTTGGCCGGGGCGCGCCGGTGGCGGGCCGCCTCGCATCCCAAAAGAGGGGTCGGCTGGCTTCGGGTGTGCATTCCGATCGCCATTGCTTGCTTGCTGGCGCTGCCTGCTCGTGGGCATTCAGGGGTGTTTGAAGCCTCACCTGTATTCAGCATGAAGAAAAAATAAAATGACTAGTGCGGGGCATCGAAGGGTAGATACCGGACGCGTGCGGTATATCCGTGACGTCAGTGAATCCCAGGCATGTGGGCCCGCACCGCACATTCGTGTCATTCTTTTTTTCTCTGTTTAGCCTTCCAATCTGGCGAGCAGAAATATCACGCGCGCTGAAGGGGAAGGGTGGAGAGAGGTGGGTGGAAGAGAGGTAAAGGGGGCGGTGGTTGACGTGATGTGGCGCCGTAGGCCGTGGGGCTTGTCCATGTCGTCCACCAGGAGCAAACAGAACAACGCGAGCGGTCGCCGGGACGGGCGCGTGGTGCTCACGGCGCGCGTCACGGTCACGCGCGCACGGAACATATTTTCCGGGCGAGCGCATCAGAGCGAGCGGTGCGGCAGATTGGACACGCCCGCGATGCGACGATGTGGTCCGCAATCTCCCTGCTGTGCTCCGCGAGCTGGAGCGCAGCGCGACCGCTTTGCATAACTAGGCTACGTCACGTGGAACAGAGAAAGTGGGCTACATCCTTGATTTCACCCCCCCCCCCACAAAATGCGTGACGTCAAGATCTCGTTGACTCTCCCGTCGTCACACGATCATCACGCTTTGCCCAGACCCCCCCCCCCAAAAAAAAAGAAATGCGCTTGAACGAGATCAATCTTTACATTGCCTCCGAAACATTACCGTCGACGACCCACCTCGAGCAGGTTTAGGGAAGCGCTGCGGGTAAAGTGTATCTCACCAGCAAAAGATGGCGTGATTTGTTTACGACGCTCCCTTTATGGAATGGAACGACGAAGATAAGAAAACGGGCAAGTGGAGCGGGATGGCAGAATGATCTGTCACTGGAGGCTCCCCAGTGCACCAGCGCCAGCAGAACCAGCACTGCCGCCTGTGCGGAGGGGCCCCCCAGCGAGTGTTCTCTCCGGAAACCCGACAGTGCGGCGCATTGCACACTGTTTGTATGGCGTGCGTGGCAGCCAATCCACACGGGTGGATTTTCAGAGTTGCAGCTTGGCTGGAGCTGAAAGGCAGGAGCCTAGAGGCTGGAGCTGAAGGCTAGAGGCTGGAGGCTAGTGGCTGGAGGCTAGTATAGCTAGAGGCTAGAGGCTGAAGGCTGGAGGCTAGTAGCTGGAGGCTAAAGGCTGAAGGCTAGAGGATAGAGGCTGGAAGCTAGTGGCTGGAGGCAAGTGGCTGGAGGCTGGAGGCCCCGCGAGCTCCATGGGTGCCGCAGCCCAACAAGCCCGGTGCCGGTGTTGGATGGCCCGACCCAAACTTTCCTCTTAAGCTAATTCTGGGCGTGCCATCCGCCGCGCCAGCCGGCTGGACAGTAATCCCTACCCGCCTCCTCGATCCAGCCCCGAGTTTGCTGCTCCGAAATCCTCTCCGTCCTTTTTAACAAGACCACGCGCCGCTGCCAGCCGCACCTTCTTGCCGTCCGACCACAGCCGTTTCACTTTACGGTAGCTAAAAAAAAGAGAGGGAGAGTTCCGGTGTGAAATATTCTCATGGCCGCATCAACCAGCCAGGTTTCAAGGGGCTTTAAACTCTATATTTTATTTTAGCAAGCCCTTGTCTTTCCTTTTTTTTCGACCCAGCTTTCCCACTTTTTTTCGCTACGGGTCCGCAAACTTCGAGCAGCCCGACTTACGGCCCTCAGCTGCGCTGCTATACTTCTTTCAGCCCGTCGTCCATATCTGGGGTGGATAGATAAGAAGGCCCTATCCTGTCCCATCGGGACCGGGGCCTTGTTGGAGCTGACGACGGCCGGCGGCGGTTGATCCCCATGGGATCCCTATGATGGGATCCCTATGGGGCGGCCCACTGTAATCCCTGTGTCCCCGCTGTGTCCCGTCCCCCCGACCCCCACACCCCGCCGCGGACGAACAGCCTGCATTACCCATACCGTGCATGCCGTTCCACGACTCCACCGCCACCACCACTACCCCCACTCCCGTTAAGGGCAGGGGTCGTGGAAAAACAAGCGTCAGTAGGTCGCTCCTAAGTGTGTGTCAACGTCAAGCAGCGGATGGGGCGCGCGGGGGCGGAGCAAGCGGAGCGCTGCGTAAGACAAATATAATGAACGTGACTGGGCAGCTAAGCACCTCTCCGCGCGAGTCCACCAGACAGGCGCTACTAGTGGGCGAGGCTGATGGGGCGGGCACTTGTGGAGGCGGAGCAGGAGGTGGCCGTCAAGAGTGTATCGAAGCGGCGGCGGCCTAGTACTGGTAAAACTAAGGTAGGATACCCTACCTTTAAGGCACTAAAGCTCCAAAGGCATTACAGGTTATGTTTTTTCGAAATATTTCGTTTCTATCCCTAGAGAAAAAGATAGCTGGGAATTGTTTCATTTTAACTGTATTTAACAAAAATTTTGACTGGGTTTAACTGAGTATTGGTGAGTCTGACTGGCTTTAACCGAATATACCCGGATATTCTCGGCTTTTACCCGATTTTACACTTAATTTTACTGATTATACTGAGCCCACTTTTTGCCTTACTGGAATTGATACGAATATGACTGATTTTGACTGAGGGCCTTGACTGATTTTTGATTGGTTTTAGTCACTGGCTGAGGACGCGACTGAGCTTAGATCAATCATAACTGATTAAAGGCACCTCTCTAAAATCAGTCGAATGTCAGCTCATGTCAGTCACACACCGGACTGACATTAGTCACATATTAGTCGGTTCAACATTATTGCTCGCAATCACAAAAATCAGTTTCCGATACACAATGTGCGTTCCAGAATCTCACTGAATATAGTTTTTTTTTGGCTGATAATTGTTCTGGACCAAGTGATGTGTATACTCAGCCTATTCTAGTGTAAGACCAGTTACGTGACTGCACTGACTTTAGTGAGTCTTCACCTGATACAAACCAATCCGACTATTACACCATCACCAGCCAAAACTCAAACAAAATTCAGTTGATGCCGCTCACTGGAAATTGAACATACTGAACTGATCTTACATGAGCAGCAAAGTCGTGTAAGTTCAGTTAACATATCACAAAAAACAGTTCAAGTTGAACTGATAATAACTAAGAAAATACTGATCAAAGGTGTGCTATGCAAACAGCGAAAGTCAGTCAAGTCAAAGCTAATATCAGCCTCACTTACAGCTAGAATTCCAGGATTGCCAGTCAATGCCAGTTCCCAATGTAACTGCGATTAGTTGCATTTTAACTGATGATAACTGCATTATGTCGCGAGCCGGCCGCTCACTAAAGCCGTGTAAATCCTTAGTATAATAGGCAATAACCAAAGAATAATCAGGCAATCCCAGTTGCTCTTACAAAACCCGGGTTAAGCCAGTCAACTCTCTCTAATTCCAGTCAAGCTCAACGTAATCTCAGTTACTTTTTTCTCTAGGGATGGAATAAAATTGAATTCTAAGACCTATTTTCGTAATCTATGCAAAATTCCGCGTCGAACGAGCCTACATGTGATGGGGCTTTGTTCAAAAATGGCATAAATTGATAGAATTTTTGTACTTTTTGACTTGCTTTTCATTTGCTGACTGCTTATCAGAACCCTATCACATGTAGGCTCGTTTAACGCGGAATTTTGCGAGGAATGCGACAATGTACCCCAAAATGTGATCGGTTTTCTCATTCAGAAAGTACTTGGGAAAATCTGAAAATACACTCTTTAGCACCCCAAAAACGGGTTTACCACCCCTTGGAAAGGTAGTATATCGCACCTTTGTTTCTCCAGTGCTCGGTGAGTGGCCGGCTCGGGCCGTCGTCGTTCTCGATACGCACACGTCGTCGTGCATCTGCGGGAAACCTCCTAATGCACCGCGAAGAATTCCCGATGGCAGCGTGCGTGGGTGGGCTGTGCGGTGGCTTATCGATATGAGATATGAGACGAAACCTGGAGCGAGGTGAGGGGTGGGGCGGGGCAGAGTGGAGTGGGTGGGGTGGCAGGGTGTTGTAGGGCGGCTGTACCCGACTAATGGGGTAGGGTCACTGCATCATTTAGTTGGCGCCGCTGCTATACCTCCGCCCCTGCTGATAATGTAATGCGTCTTTGAATGAGATCGCCGCGCCACGCCACGCCACGCGCCACGCCCGACCCCTTGCCAACCAGCAAGAGTCGTACAACCACCATTTCGACTTATCGAACGAGTGGGATCTCCCCCCCGGCAGCAGGCGACGCGGCGCACCAGCCCCGACTTCGTGTGTGTGTGTTGCGGGGTGCTGCGGCTGCCTGCTCGCCGCTGCTGCCGCCGCCGACCTCTGGGATCGTTAGTCGCATTTGTTTTCTGAAACAAAGTTTCTCTCTGCTTCATTAGAGGTCGTCGCCGCCGACGCCGCCGCCAGTCACTTTTGCATAATTATCATACACAGAAATGCCTGGGAGAAAATATTAGGAAAGAAAAGTCGTGCCTCTAATGTGAGGCCATTAATACACACGGCACACGGCCCGGCTCGCGGCTGCGGAAGAGGAAAAGAGAGAAAGAGAGAGAACTGCATTTTTTAAACAAATATGACCCCCGCGCCGCGCTCCTCCAGCTCCGTCTGCAGCGCGACGGAATAATCATCGCAGCTAGAGGGCTAAAGCAATAAGGCGCGCACCTTTAGGCCGGCTATCCAGGATGCTTCGGGTGGCTTCAGGCGGCTCCAGGGAGGTCCCAGGAATTCCAGAGCGCGCGCCTCTCCAGGACCTTTCCACGCGGAGCGACATCAGGCGTACCTTTACGCGCCCGGGATAGGAGGGGTTGCGGTCGAGAGAGTCCGACAGACAGAAAGAGAGAGACAGTGAGAGAGACAGAGAGACAGGGTGGGGTGGGGAAGAGCCACGAGGTGAGAGAGTTGGGGTGCGTCGAGGTACGGCGGGGCGGTCGAGATATTGGAAGTGCCACTTCAGGGTGGCGGGGCGCGGAGACGCTGGGCCGGGGGGCCCAGGCCGGGCCGGGCCGCGGTGTCTGTTCGCAATGACGTCACCGCCACTGGGGCCCGATCCAATTCCCCCCACTCCTATACACTGCCCCTCCTCCGCGGTTCTCCGGCCTGCAGTGCCCGCCACAAAGTACGCCCACTGGCGCGCGGTAGCTAGCCGCGACTCGCCAGGGGGGACGACAGGGTAGATATCCCGCGGGTTTTAGTACTCTCTCTC
>NW_026267262.1:12330-13974 GCF_000697945.3 Frankliniella occidentalis | reverse complement strand
GTGTTGAGATACTCATTCCCCTAATTGCTCTATTCCCTGGGAACTCGTTAATGGTCGAAACCCAATACGTATGGCGGTGTGATGACAAATTGAATACCGCAGCACCAGACAGGATCCTCTTTTATTTTTCTCTCATCTTCTCTTTCTTTCTCGCTCTCTCTCTCTCTCTCTCTATCGCCTCTCCCTCCCACTCTCTCCCGTTTTTTTTCCCGCCTGAGCCATCCTATGAAGGGCCCCAGGTCGCCGCCCAGGGGACACGGCGGCGAACGCGAGCAGGGCGGCAAGGAGCTGGGCGCGCTAGGGCACGGGGTCAAAGTGCCCCGCCGTCCCCACCCTCACGCCCTCTCCCAAAGGGGCCGACAGGGACAGGAGGGGTGTTCGATTCGGGTAGGAGGAAGAGGAAGGTATCGGGTGGAGCGAGTGGCAATAGGAGGCCGCTGCCCTATACCTCCTACACCCCATAATGGCCAATATTATGCGGGTCTAATACGGGGCGGGTCAAGGAGAGATAAGGTCGAGGCCAGGACAGGATCGGGCCAGAATAACGACAGAGAGGATTATGATGCTGACGATCACAGGGTGGACGAGAGGTAACTCGTGTATTTCTTTTGTTTTCCTGTATTTTTCTTGTATTTGTGAGGATGTATTTCTGAGGTTTTTATGAACGTGCCCTTTTCAACGTATTTTGGAGTTTGTTTTGTTTGGTGGTTTTTTTTTCTTCTTTTATTTTAGTACTTTTTTTTGTATTTCTGTGTACACGATCTCTTCTAGTTCAGTCCGCCTCGAGTACACGAGCTGCTGGACGAGGAGGGCCTCGCGAGGGCCGCTGCGGCGGCTCAAGGAGTTTCTACGAACGAAAACAAGTGGCGCGAGAAAGGCAATCAGCTAAAGATTCTCGGTATAAAGACGCCGGCGATAGGACGGACATATGTCTGAAGGGGACGCGGAACCAAAAATACTGGGAAAGTATATTACTGTCGCCGGTCCGCTGTGGGGGACGGCTAAAAGGAGCCGGGCACGGAACTGGCGCCGGCCTTTCCACCCGACGCTATAACAGACTTCTTCTCTGTTGATTTGCGTCGCTCCTCAGTGCCCCCCCCCCCCACTCTCTCTCCACGACAGAGTCAATTAAGCGGAATTCTGCGCGCCTGCTGCTCTCAGTACAGAGCGAGATAGTGAGGGAGAGCGGAGGGGGGGGGGGGTCTGCTACCCACGTCATAACGTGAGACATCGCACCGTCCGGACGCGGGCACGCAAATTTCATTATCGGGGAGGCAAAAGAGCTGGCGGAGCGCTGCTGCTGCTACTGTCTGGGCCGCGCCACGCGCTGCCACGCCACGGTGGAGTGGGGTGGGGTATCCGATCATCATCAAAGTCGCAACGGGGGGTGAGTCGACGACGAAAAAGTTAATTTCCCCTGCTGCTGTTGCTGCTGCCGTGCCGAGAGCTTGGCTGCGCCATAGTCTGATCAGGATTTCAATATAAAACAAGCAGGCCCGCCCTTCCGCCAAACGAAGTTGCCAGCTTCGCTTCGCTGCGCTGGCAACTCCGTTCGGCAGGGGCCGGGCCTGCTTGGCCTTCCGGCGGCGATGGTCGGGCCTGCGGCCCGACCATTTCTGTCACGCGATTTGCTGTAGAACATAA
>NW_026267262.1:8968-11665 GCF_000697945.3 Frankliniella occidentalis | reverse complement strand
GTTTTCTAGGAGTGAACCTTAAGATACCCTGAAAATTTGAAGTCTCTAGCACATCTCCTTCTAGTGGAACAGACAGACAGACACACAGACACACAGACACACAGACAGACAGACACACACGAGGTCGTTTGCATAAGCCCGCTGGATAGCTTTTTCAAAGCAGAAGGGCGGGCTAAAAAGAGTAGTCATAACCAAATCAATAACGACCCAGTCCGGTGCTGCAATCTACATCATAACGACGGGCCTGCTAGGAGGAAACTGCGAGAGCGAAGGAGAGTATACGGCGATGGCGTGCTTTCCTTAGAGTCGCACCCCACCAGCTGACGCCGGGTGTTTTTAGAGTAGTCCGGACTCTACCCAGCATCGGCACTCTCTATGCTCTGTTGTTCCGGACGCCAATAACTTAGTCGGGACGCCGCCGCTTTCGAACTCGCCAGTTCGGCATCCGGTTCACATTCAATCCCAACTTCCATTCATCAATTCATTTTCACTGTAAGAAATTTTCAGGGCAAAATTGCGCAGGTGGATGAGTAAACGCCCCTTTCCCTGGCCGCAATGAGTAAATTTCCCGGTCCAATTACTGACTTATTTCGCTATCCATAGCATGGGAAATTTCCATGCACATGGATAGGGGAAAAGCTTTTGCGTATCCACATGGTAATCTTCCATTTGTATAAATTCTAGACGTTTGCGTATTCAAGTGGTAATTTTATTTGTGGATAGGTAAGACCGCATGTCCCTATCCACATGGTAAATTTGCACGGGCAAAAGTAGATCAGTTAGTAAGAAGAAAAAAATGACGATATGCAGGTTCCCAACCTGTTGGCGTTCCCCTCTCAACTGCTAAGAGCGGCTGGTGCTTGCCGATATACCGAAATATCTGTTAGACCTAATGGGAGTAGAACCCGTATCCTCCGAGCTCGGGAGCGCGCACGCTACCCCTCACCCATCGGCTACCTCTGGGAGGGGACGCGCCGAAAGATGATGTCTTCTCAAAGGAACGAGGTCTGCTTACATCTATAGATTGTCTTTGCTTTCAACGGTGACCAGGTGGGCGACACGGACTTTCATCTAAGACCCACGACTCGCTCTTGCATTCGATAGTCTGCCGCGGGTCAGGAATCCTATGGCATGTAAACACCAATCCAGTGCTTCCTAAAATTACCATTTGGATGTGTAACTGGCATCTCCCGAAGCACCCAGCAATTTTCGACATCATATGAAATGTAAATTTACCATGTGGATATGTAAATTGCCATGTGGATATGTAAACTACCAAAAAAAGTTCAAAAAGTAATTTTCTCTGAACATACGTAAATTTTACCAGTTATTGTGCAAATAACTTTACCGAGCGGGTGGAGAGTAAAGATTTCCCAGTCCATTGATTGGCAACATAGTTTTCAAGGCCACGGGGTGAAATTTACCCACTACTTGACGGATAAAATTACGCCCGTTTTTTTACAGTGAATTCATTTCAAACCGCGTCTTCCTGTTTGCTTATTGTGGCGTGTTTTTTGTAGAGTCTTTTTTTTTTCAGAGATCATGGGAGTGGGGGAGGTAGGGCCTGCGGGACGAGAGGCGGCCGCAAAAATGTCAACTCCACACCCTCCCAAAACAATCTAATTATGACAGCCGTAACTTCTGATTACGCGGGCCTGCCAGGTGAGGGCGCCTGCTGCGCTGTTGAGCGCAGGGCATGGTCCCGCACCGTACAAAGAAAAACATTATTCTGCGGTCATTATTGTAAAAATCGACGGTGTATCTATAACTCACAGTTCAAAGCTGTCATTTTCCTACTCTCACTACGATTTTTAAATTTAAAAACTACAGTTTCAATTTTTGTCCAAAACTTACGGCTTCAAACTGCTGTTAAGTTGTAAAGAGTGGGCAAATTCAACAGGCGCCGATACCCAGCGCAGGCCAGGTTTGACCCAGCCTTAGCTAGCAAAAATAGGGAGAGAAACGCTCCAAAACGAAAACGTTTGTTGGCTGTTGGCACTTCACCGACCGCAGTTACCACCCGTTGTGTACGGTGCGGAGCCAGTACGAAGAGGGTGGAGAGAGAGAGAGAGAGAGAGAGAGAGAGAGAGAGAGAGAGAGAGAGAGAGAGAGAGAGAGAGAGAGATGAGTGGGGGAGGGGAGAGAGAGAGAGAGTTTGTGGAAGCACCCAAGTCCGTCTAAGCTCTAAACTCTATTCGCGTGAGGAGTACCGTACCCCCCTCTTTTCCCCTCTCCCGCTCTCATCTTCTCTCTCGCGGCTCTCCCGCCGCGGTCCGCGCTCGCGCCGCCACCCTGCTCGCAAGTGTTTTCAGGACAGACCATACAGTGGTGCTGTGGGGAGGGCGTCCTCCGTACCATACCAACACCGACAGGATGCGGGAGGGAGGGTGGCAGAGAGGGCCGGCTAACTCTGATGAACGGCGTGAACGGCTCCGCTTTACGCGCCACCCTCCTGCATTAGCAATAATGTTGATGGGTCTGTGTGTGTGTGTGAATGTGCGTTGCGTCCCGGCGCGCCATATTTCAAACCACGTGGCCGCTGCCACTGGCTGCTCCAGTTATGGGGCCGGTGTTGGTGGAGCGGCGGGCCATCGTGCATCACCGCCGATCACATCAAGTATTCCGCAATCTTGGCGGCCCCGCACCCCTGCTGGCGTGACGGACGACTCTTGTTCGTTCCACCGCCGCCCCCCCCCC
>NW_026267262.1:6695-7292 GCF_000697945.3 Frankliniella occidentalis | reverse complement strand
CCCCCCCCCCATCCTCCTCCCGACGCCACCCCACCGCACCTGCGGCTCCCTTATATCCCGTTCACTCGACCGCGTCACACCTTGTCGGCTCAGCTCACGATTATCGCTCTGCTCGCGGAAAGTAGTTGGAGGGAGGGGGCGGCGGGGCGGCGTGTCGTATGGTTGATCGGGTGGGGTGGTGGTGTGCTCCGCGCAGATCCGTGCCGCTCTTCTGTGGCTGCGCAAAGAAGCAAACTAGCAGTACTCATTTCTCAAAACGAAAGCGGAAAAAAACCATACTTGTCACGGCAAGACGCAAGACAATTAAAATCCTTCATTATTGTATCGTGTCTGTACCAAGTTCACAAAGAAAGGCAAGAAAGTAACCTCATTAGCACAGATCGGTAAAGACGTGGCTGAAGAGCCTTCGTGGGTAGGCAAAAGCGCGCCGAGCAGCACGTCCGTGTTGGGCGGGTGGCCTATGCGCCGCTGGTTGGGGGCTCTCTCTGAAGGGGGCCAACAAGGGGTCTGGCCGCCTTTTTACGGAGGTTCTTATAATATTATGTAAGGGGCAAGAAAGGGGCTCTGACGGACGTCCGCCGCAACCCCACCCACCCA
>NW_026267262.1:4968-6645 GCF_000697945.3 Frankliniella occidentalis | reverse complement strand
CCCTACTACTCTTTACCCTTCTACTATGACGCGATGTAGATGACGCAAAACAAAACTGTGTGTGCGGGCGATGGGAATGTCGACGGTATCGAATTTGGTTACTGTATACATTCTTGAGGTGTGATGAAATATGTGTTTTCCACCACCGAATGGTCTTCTCATCACGTCCGCGAGAGAAAAATGATCGTACTTCAAAATTCATACGATTAACTACAGAAAACCATACATGTTTATTGTTTTTTATTTCTTGAAAATTCCACCGTTGCAGCTCCACCAGCTGCTGAAGAGCGAGAGAGGGTGGGGCGGACAGAAAGAGTAAAAGAGAAGGAGAGAGAGTATCGCGCCGCTATTCCGATTTAACACAGCCTCTGGAAATGGCGCCGGAAGGTAGCTAGCAGGTCATATGGGGGTTGGGAGGGTGCGGAAGTCCATAGCCTAGTGGGCTCTTCATGTGTATTGTGTCGCCGGAGGCCACCCTCTACCCCCTCCTACCCTCTCGTTCAAACAATGAGCCTCAAATGTAAGGTTGGTGTGTGTGCGCGCGCACGAGCGTTGTGTTCCTGGTATCTACTCCAGCTGGAGCAATTACACGGCCTCATGAATGGCGCGGACAGCGGCGGCCGATACGCTGTTCTTTTCGGTTATTATTATCCTTCCCCCCAAAACAGGCTGTCCAGTCCAGACGAGGGCGCGCGTGGTGGGTGTTGCGGTCAGGCCATAGGCGGGCGGGCCTGTTGCTCGACACGAGAAAGGCCGACGCCATAAAGTTCAGCCGGAAGCGTGTGACTCGCGTTGTGTGTTTGATGAGAGAGAGAGAGAGAGAGAGAGAGAGAGAGAGAAGAAAGGAGAATGTATACCTACATGCCAACCACCACAATGAAATAACTTCGCCTCCTTGCAGCAAAACAGCCCCGCCTTTGTGTTGGGCCGACTAGGCCAACAACAGCCAGCCGCACGGCCCAAACAACAGACGCTCGCCTTCACGACCTCTCCCTCTCGTGTGTGTGCTTACAGAAGTTCACCTGGCCACTGGCGCGGGCGCTGGACGAGGATGAGGTGCTCAAGATCCACCTCATGTCGCACAGCCGCTTCCTGGGCAACCGCCTGCTCGGCTCGCTCGTCCTGGTGCTGCAGCAGGTGCTCGTGGACGGCCGCGTCGCCCTCACCGAGACGCTGGTGGACGCCAACTACCGCGAGCTGCCGGCCACGGTGGCGCTCGAGGTGTCGTACCAGGCGCCGGACGCGTCCCCGGCCTCGTGGGGCGGCTCCGCCTCGGACGCCTACCAGGAGCTGGAGGACGACCAGCAGATGCTCATCGACATCGAGCAGAACATCGCTAACCTGGAGCGGACCCTGAGCCAGCAGCAGCAGCAGCAGCAACAACAACAACAACAACAACAACAGCAGCCGCAGGCACCGGGCGTGGCCGGCAAGTCGCGCAGGTCGCTCAGGAGGGCCGACACGGCACCAGGCTCGGCCAACCCGTCGCCGCAGAAGTCGCCCGCGCCGGAGAAGAAGAGGTGAGTAAAGTAGTACGCTGCTGCAGCAGAGCCTCCTCCACCGCCGCAGAGTGACACGGCCGTGCCGAGGTAAGTGGCTCTCACCCCCCAACAGGTGATGTAACTGGCACTTGCCTCCAATTAGCCGGCCGACAGCCTGTGACGCCTCCGTTGTCCC
>NW_026267262.1:0-4918 GCF_000697945.3 Frankliniella occidentalis | reverse complement strand
AGGTGTGCTCAGAGGGAGGGGGGGGGGCGCCTCGACCCGGCAGCGTCCACGACGGCACTCGCCCTGATTACGTCGAACCCAATCCGACGAGCTCGGTTACGGAGGAGGCACGGCGTGCGATGGCTCTCGCACCGCACACACTACGTGTGTGTGTGGGGGGGGGGGATGGGGGTCCAAAGAGCAGTTCGCGAGTTCGCTCGTGGTCCAGCGCTGATCCTACGTCGTCGCCTTATTGAGCCACCACCACCCCTGATCCCCTCACTGATCCCTCCTTCGCCTAATCCCCGCTACTCAGTTGTCCTGCTCCCTATAGGGGCTCCTCCAACACACCCCCTCTCCCTCTCTCCCTTTCGGTCTTCACTGACCAGGTGACAGATGTCCCCCTTTCCCCTCCTCCGCTGGGCTTGCCGGGCTACTCGAGTAAGTGCTGATCACGCGTCTCCTCTCCCGCTCCTAGTGGCATGAGTGAGTACAGATCGTTGCTCTTCTGAGCCCACTCCGGCCCACTCCAACTGAGTACTAACCGCTGCTTGCTGCCGCTTTGCCTGCTCCTCTCCCAATGAGTACTGACCGTTGGTGCCGTCCTGCCCTCAGCCGTGGCGCGCTTCGCAGCGTGCGCGCCATGATGCGGCTGGGCAAGTCACGGCCCAAGGAGTCCTCCAGCGACACGGAGGAGGCCGGGCTGCTGGAGGGCGCGGGCGGGACTGCCAGCGGGCCCATGTCCAGGGCGTCGTCGCAGACGTCGCTCTCCTCCAACGAGAGCCAGCTGTCGACCGGCGTCGCGGACCGGACGCCCACCAAGAAGTGAGCCTCCGTCACCTTGAACGTATGGGGGTATCGTCCTGACCCGAAACTAATGTCGACTGATGGACACACTTGTTTCCTCTAGGGTCAAGATGTCGCAGGTGGTGCAGTCGGCGCTCAAGGCTCAAGACTTCCAGGTGTGCCTAACAGTGATCGAGGCGAGGCAGCTAGCAGGCCTGAACATGGACCCTGTAGTCTGCATTCAGGTCGGCGATCAGAGGAAGTACACGAGCGTCAAAGAGAGCACCAACTGCCCGTACTATAACGAGGTTTGGCCACAACGTGCTAACTAAATTGATGTTGCTTTATAAATGAGTGCCAATTACATTTGACTGATTTACATTTCAGTATTTTGTCTTCGACTTCCACATGCCACCCATCATGTTATTCGACAAGATCATTACGCTCTCGGTAAGCACGAAGACGATGTCTAATAGAACTTAAATAATGCAAATATTTTGAAGTAAGGGTGTTGTACCATACATAACTTCTAGCTCGAAAACGTTTCATACTTGTCTTGTGAAATCGTAAGAGTGATATATCATTCATCTGGGCTACTAACTGGCGTCTGTCCAAGTCTGGTTCTTTGCAAACACATTGGTCGTGTGTTATAGGTGTTGCACTCTAGGACTCTGTTTTTGCGCTGTGGGACCGTAGTCGGGTCTTTCAAGATTGATCTGAGGACTGTCTATGATGCGCCTGGTATACACAACAAATATACATGCCGATTTTATTCACAAACTCATATTTTATGATGTATTGTGACTTCATCGTATATATCTCGTAGCATCTCTAGCGAAAAGCAAGCCAAGGCGAAACGTATTCACTTCTTGACAGTCGTAGTCGTAGTAAAATGCACGCTAAATGTTTATGTACAAAATTGTGCCGTAATAAAGCTGTACATAATCTCGTGTGTACTTGATGAGCAAATTTGTGAATAAACATCTGGGGTGTGCGCAGTACAGTTGAACTGTTCTTTCATCGTACTGTAAAATGTAATGTTTTCCGGAAATGCAAGGTAACGTTTCAAACGCAAACAAACCTCCAATGAAATGTCCACAACACTACGTACCTTGGCGTGCTTTTCCCAGATATAAACGAGCTTTCTTTTGAAAATCACTCTTTCATATGGTAAACCTACTCTGTCGTCTGTCAAAGTGCATTCTTCAAAACGCGCGACACGGCTATAAAGAGTACACACGTGCGTTTCATGTAATTGAGCACCGCTGGTTTGAGTAGAGTTGGCAGCAAGGAAGCATGTGTCCGTCTGTCCGCGAACTGTTTTAACATGGACTCTCCTCTTCTCGACGGGTTAGATCGCGTAAGGCACACATGGGGGCATCCAGTTTGTTGGTTCATCATGAGGAAATTCATCCATACTCATATTCAAAGTGCTGACACTTTCTGTTCTCGTTGACGTGCCCGGCACTCCTCTCGCAGGTGCTGCAGTCGAGGAACATTCTCAGAACAAACAAAATGTTGGGCAGCTTTAAGTTAGACGTGGCCACAATCTGGTCGCAGCCAGGTACCGTATCGCCCTCGTAGGCCAAAAAACCCAGGATCTGGCGGCCGGTCTTAGCACACTCGCGCCCACCACCACCGTCTCGGCCCGCTTTGTCGTTGTGCAGCGCACTGCTGTCCGGCGAGGAACATAGTGTCGACAATTATTGTCGAGCAACAAAATTATCCGACAACCGTAGTATGAGAAATTGCTCGCGCGGTGTGCTGGGAGCGGCGCAGTGCTGTGTGCCCCTAGTTAGCTAGTAGCTAAACCTGGCTAAACCCGCCCGCCCCGCCTGACCTGCGCCCGGGCCTGAGCCGCACCGAGACCGGGACCCGGCCCGGCGGTTCAGCGACATTGTGAACCTGTGTGGCCGCGGTTTTATTTTTCAAACTCCTATAATTTATTGATTTTTGTTACGGAGAAAATATTGTAGAATTTATTCCAACGTTTTCTTTTTCGGCTTTAAAGGGGTACGCGCGCGGGTGCTATACATTTGAATATTACAAAGCAGTCTGCAGCATTGCAGCTAAATCCACTCTGTGCGACACGCGAACATTTGGTTATCCGAGACCGTGCTGCTCGCGACCTCCCCGTCAGACCGGAGCCTGGGGCGGTGCATGGCTACACCAGCAGGCTCAGCTTGTATGCGGCCGGGAACTTACTTGGCCGACGCTTACACCCAGACCTGTAGTAGTTTATAAGCCAAACGACTAGCGGCACGTGGTCTGCAAGAGAGCAAGCGATGAATGACCTAGTCATGTTTCACGAGAACGTACCCCCACCTACACGTGAGCTGTGCATCCGTCTATTTCGCTTTTCTGGAAACCGTAGATTCGTTTTGCTGCCTTCCTCCGTTGCTGCATTCTTTCCCACTTGAACACTCGTAGATACTTTCCACTTCCTCTTTTTCTTCTCACACCTGCATGGCACATTTTTTTAATCAATTTTTTTTTGTCCTTTCCTATCAATGAACTTAATGCGCTCTTAATGCCTGCCGGTGGGTCCCTTACGCGCTCTTCGCCCGTCGTTGCAGACCACCAGTTCTACCACAAGTGGGCCCTGCTCACGGACCCGGACGACATCGCGGCGGGGCCCAAGGGCTACCTCAAGTGCGACATCAGCGTCATCGGCAAGGGCGACACCGTCAAGATCCCGCCCAAGAGCGAAAAGGACGAGGACGACATCGAAGCGTGAGTAGGGGGCCGTTCCGAAACCACGTGGAAAATCGGGGGAGGGGGGGGGGATCCAAATATTATTGATTCGCAAAAGGGTCAGGGCCTTCATTGGAGTCCAAGGAGACCCCATGATGTTTGTACCCCGCGGGATAAAAATATCATGGGGTCTCCTTGGACTCCGATGATGGCCCCGATCCTTTTTTTCGAACCCCATAATATTTGTACCCCCCGACGACTGTCTCATGCGCCTCTCGCATTGGTCGCCAGGAACCTGTTGCTCCCGGACGGGGTGCCGGTGGAGCGGCAGCGCGCCAAGTTCATCATCCGCGTGTACCGCGCCGACGGGCTGCCCAAGATGAACTCGTCCATCATGGCCAACGTGAAGCGCGCCTTCACGGGCGAGGCCAAGGACCTGGTCGACCCCTACGTGCAGGTGTCGTTCGCCGGCATGACGGGCAAGACGAGCGTGCGGCGCAACTGCTACGCGCCCGTCTGGAACGAGCAGATCGTCTTCAACGAGATGTTCCCGCCGCTGTGCCAGCGCATCAAGCTGCAGCTGCGCGACAACGACCCCGTCAACAACACCGTCATCGGCACGCACTTCCTCGACCTAAAGACCGTCTCCAACGACGGCGACAAGGGTGAGCCGGTTGTCCTTCTCCCTCCAAGCAGCGTCCATTTGTTCGTTAGTCATAACTATACTATTCTCCTTGTCTTTCTGCCCCCAGGTTTCCTGCCCACGTTCGGGCCGGCCTTCGTCCACCTGTACGGCTCGACCCGGGACTACTCGCTTATCGACGAGCACGCCTCGCTCAACGCGGGCCTCGGCGAGGGCGTCTCCTACCGCGCCAGGATCCTGGTGTCCGTGCGGACGGAGATCACCGACTCAATAGACGTAGCCCCCTCCGACGACGTGGAGGTTGAGCCGGCCTACCCTATCAACGAGGTCTGCACCCTGCCTTTAAGACGAGTTAGACCGCAGGTCTATCACAGCAGTGAAGCTAAAACCCGAACCGGGGTCGGTTTGTCCGCAGTCCTCGTACGGCAAGAACGAGGAGTTCTTCCTGTTCGCCACCATCCTGGACGCGTCCATGATCGACAAGAAGCTCGGCGACAAGCCCATGTACTTCGAGCTGAGCATCGGCAACGCGGGCAACACCCTGGACGGGCACAACGAGTCGGCGCAGGAGTACCAGAACGCGGACGAGGAGGAGGCGCCAGGTAAGGGGTCGTCGTCGTGCAGGGCGCGCGCCCTCAAGAGTTGGTCAGGGCCACCATGCAGAGAAGGAATCCCATGATATTTGCATCCCAGGAGTGACCAGATATCATGGGGTTGCCCAAAGAGTTCCTGATGAGTACAATGAACCGTAGGCAAATTCACTCAAAAAACCCAAATTCACTCAAAAAACCCAAATTAAAAAATTCAGAAAAATCA
>NW_026267261.1:708184-708706 GCF_000697945.3 Frankliniella occidentalis | reverse complement strand
CTAAAATATACTTTAAAGTAACTTTTCTTAGTTTTTAATGAACTTTCAATTAACTTTTTACATAGTCACCACTTGAGAAAGTCTGCACTTTCAGTTTAAAAAAATTCTACCTGCCAGTACACTTAACAAATATTTGGAAGGTACTGTTTAATTTATCACAAATGAATGAGGGTGATAAATTCCGAAGTTAAGATTTTTCCGCCCGGGCCCACCTACTGATCATGGTACCCCATAGGTGGGGTGTGGGGTACCATGAACATAATGCAGGGTCCCAATATTTTATCCCCAGCTCAGAAATTGTTTGATTGAGAGAAATTATTTCCTAAGCATGTTGTATCTAAGAGACATAGCTCCCACCCGAGCCCATGATCCAGCTGCCAGCTATCACTATAGGAGAGAGAAGGCCTAAAACAAAAAAAGTGATCATGGTACCCCGCTCTCCCTCACCTTTCTTTTTTAGCCCGCCCTTCTGCTTTTAAAAAAGCATTAAAGCGGGCTTATGCAACCGCTCTCGTGTCTGTC
>NW_026267261.1:706905-707210 GCF_000697945.3 Frankliniella occidentalis | reverse complement strand
TAAAGACGTACAGGGAGGCGTCCAATCGTAAAATGTCAAAGGAAGTACCCCCCAAAACAACACATTCTGAATCAGGACCTAGCCTCGGATTTGCCGTATCTTTCACTGCTTCGGCCCTAGAGGTGGATATATTAAAAACAATGGCAAAAAGTCAAGGTTTAGGACTGTTTGACAAACAATATATAACCAAAAATCTGCGCGGGTTCGTTGTTTTTTTAATTCTTCAGCAAAGCAGAAGGGTGGGGTGTAGTCACGGTGTTGCCCCGTTACAGTCTTTTGTCATGTCCAAGCAGCAAATTTCTAGG
>NW_026267261.1:700329-701850 GCF_000697945.3 Frankliniella occidentalis | reverse complement strand
CCGAGACAAAAAAGGTCTCAGCCTCCGAAGTCGCCTTGGATGCTGTTTGTGGCGTTGTGTTTTTTAATGCCAAGAAGTGTTTGGGGGTCATTAGGGTGTGGGGGATACACCCAGGAACAGTGCCTGACTGCGTGTATTTCATTTTGGCTTCATCTGCGCTGAAAAAAAATAAAAATATAAAAAAATCGTCGAAAGTCGATTCCGTGTAAGGTTGGATGGGTTGGTTGGCCAACTGGTTGGCCAACTTCGCTTACGTCCGGCAGGCTAGTTTTTGTTTTTAACTGCCAGTCGAAGAGCAGCACGAAGGAGTAGCATAGCCGTTTTCGTCGTGGCGCTATAGCCGAGTGGGTTCAGGCGCCCTGAAATTGACAACAACGGCTAAAAGTCGAAGGCCGCACTTTGCCTTGCGATTTCTCTCAAACCTTGGTGGTTTCCTGGCCAACTTTATCCCGGTCGTTCCATCCCGGCGACTGCGTTACATTTTCTAACCGGTCTGGTGTTCGATTCTCGGTCGGGACAATTTCTTACTCCGATAAATTGATACAGGTTGTCAAACTTGAGAAAATGGGGACTGGCGAACAAGGGCGATGCAGGTTGGTACTTTGAAAGGAGAAATCGGAAGGGATAAAAAAAGGAAAACGTGCTTTGTCAGTTCTGTTCCTGCTGTTGTCGAGTGTTGTGGTTTGTTGAGTGCGTCAGACATGGAGAAAATTCAAGATAATGTGACTAGAAAAGAGAAACCTAGCAAAGTCTTTGAAGGTCATACGTATACGCAGAAGAAGGGCCGGGAGGCTAGCAAAATTTAGAGGTAAGTAATGCTTTCAGATGGCTTTTTCTTCGGCGTAAGTGTTTACATTTGTGATCAAAATATTTTGTGGTCTGGTACAGGTGTTCAAACAGGAATAACAGGAATTGTCTGGTCAAAGTTGTCATTTCTGATGATGTGGTGGAGTCTAAAGTGGCTCATTGACAATCGCCTGATTATCATCTACTGAGTAAAAGAGACCAGGAACGTAACGAGTTACGAAACACCCTCAAGCGCAAAGCAACCGATGATTTGTCCGTAAGGCCTCTGAAGCTGAGTCGCCGAGAGCTTGTGACCGGCAGCTACAATGAGTTATGTGCAAAAGATTTGAATTGGGTACGTTTAAGATTTTTTTTGTTGCTTAACATTCGTTGTTGTTTAACATTTGTTGTTCATGTTGTTAAAATTATTATTTTACGTTATTTTATTTAAGACTCGCCGATCTCTATACAGACAAAGACAAAAGAGTTGGCCCAAAATCCCGCAAACGGGTGAAGAAGTGCAGAAGTTTCTGGAGAAGGCCATTGTAGAAAAGTCAATTAAAACAACTACCGGCGAACTATTTTTGTACATGTCTGACCAAGGTCTTCCCATGTTTGCTTGTGAAACTAATTTAACCCTTTATCGTCAATACTTAAATGCACCGTACGAAAAATTATTTTTTGACACTTTCCTATAGTCTTTAGCCATCTAAGACCACTCACGAAAAAAAAAAA
>NW_026267261.1:680967-699109 GCF_000697945.3 Frankliniella occidentalis | reverse complement strand
GTCTATGTACTGTCGAGCCTGTACGGCAAACGCAATGAGTCCCACCGGTGTTCCCGGGGCCTAGAAGCATTGTTTAGATCCTAGGCTTTGAGTGGGCATTAAATTTTGCCGAATCGGCCCAAAGCCATAGCACCCAGATCTTCTAGAAGTCTTGTTGCTCAGGAGCAACAAAACCGATAAAGGGTTAAGGTACGTTGAACCATATTTCCCTATCAATTTTTTCTTTTTAAAGCAGCTAAATTACGTTTTTTTCTAATTTGTAGGCTTATGTCAAAATGTTCATCACTAATGGGAGATGGGACATTTGAGAAAGCGTCTAGGCACTCCTACCAGCTCTACACAATTCATGGATACCTAGATGGATACCACATTCCTCTAGCGTTTTTTCCTCTCAAGGGAAAATCTGAAGATTTGTAAGTATTTTCCCTATCTCAGTACTGCACTGAAAACCAAAGTGTGTGAATGTCGCGTACTTGTAGAAGTGTGAATGCCCATTCGTACATTGAAGGGAGTAAAGGTGTGAATTTTCAAAGGAAAAAAAAATTCAAAGGAAAATTCACACACTTGTTCCTCTAGGTGCACGAATTGTGTTCATGCACCTACAAGTGTTAGAGATTCACACACTTGGTTTTCCTGTGTGTATGTTGTTTTGTCCACATTGATTGTGTCTTCGTTTCCATCCGAACAGGTACACTCACATGTGAAACTTATTACTGAAAGAAGCTGACGCCGTGGGCTCATTTGTTTGCCCACATGCGAATCTTTTCGATTTCGAACTTGCTGCTCACAATGCTGTTAAGGATGACACCAACTTTGGGAAAAGTTGCTGTTAAGAGTTGTCGATTTCATTTTTCTCAGAACCTTACCAAAAACACCCGAGCAGAGCCTGTTCTTCGGACTGCTTTTGATCGGAAGCCGCTGGGAAAACTTGTTGGCAGCGATGGAGATAATATCTTCACTCTTTCAACTAGTTTCTGAATATATTTTTAAGATATATTTTTATTTTTTGTATAAATCTTTTTCAGCCGACTCAGAAGAAAGGAAATGGTTGGTCAGGTTTCATGGACTGTCTTGCCTACACCCAACAATGGTGCCTGAAGCTGTGGAGGAGCTGGAGTCAATGAAGCCAGAGAGGGAAAACTTCCAACAATTTTTCAATTTTTTTAAGAAAAAATTATTCCTTGCCAAATGCAAGGTATTTTCTGTATTTTGTAAAACATTGCAAATGTATTTTTATTACCAACTTTCACAAACATTAATAAGTGCCTCTTGCAGATTCCCCCCTGATGTGTGGGCTTCAGTCCCAACCTTGGAACCGGCAACAACAAATGGTGCTAAAGCATTTCATTGTGATTTTAACGCCCAGTTCAACGCTGCTCATCTCAATATCTATGCGTCCATAAGTGTCCTGCAAGAGGTCCAGGCACAGACGTATGAAGGTGAATTCTATAAATGCAAGAGAGGCAAATTACATAGAGCCAAAACGTTTTGAGCTTAAACAAGCAGGCCCGCCCTTCCGCCAAACGAAGTTGCCAGCTCCGCTTCGCTCCGCCGGCAACTCCGTTCGGCAGGGGCCGGGCCTGCTTGGCCTGCCGGCGGCGATGGTCGGGGCTGCGGCCCGACCATTTCTGTCACGCGATTTGCTGAAGAACATGATCGAATGATGTAGCGGGCCTTCCGCCCGCTTAAACCCGTCGTCTTTGAGTTTGCCCCGACGACTCGAGAAGGGATGTAACGGTGAAGCACCGCGACTACAACCCACCCTTCTGCTTAGAAAACGTTTGTTGGGGGTGGGGGGAGAGTTTCCTTTCCACTTTGCGGTTTTTAGGCATTTTTCTACAACTTTTTGTTCACTATTGCAATTTTGAGCTTATTTTCGTAAAAAAAAGACCCTCTAGCGCCTAAACGGTTAGAGATAGAGCGAAACGGACGAAATTTTCGTCCGAAGCGAAGGAATCTGCTCTGACGAGTTACACCTTGGGAGAACATACAAAAAAATACTTTCTGGGAGAATTTTTGAACCCTGGATACCGCCATTCACACCCTTAGGGGTGGTTGCCAGGATTTGCCGTAGGCGTTTTCGTTCTCTAGTAGTGGACCTTAAGATACCCTGAAAATTTCAAGTCCCTAGCACATCTCCTTCTAGTGGAACAGACAGACACACAGACACGAGGTCGTTTGCATAAGCCCGCTGGATAGCTTTTTCAAAGCAGAAGGGCGGGCTAAAAACGCAGAATGCAGGCGTGGGCGGAGTTGTTCAATGGTGAGAGAAGTGTTGCCATACATTTTATATATGGGGAGTTTGAATTCATCAATCAACAAGAAAAGGTAACTTTGTGAAGTTATGGCATAAATTATATTTTATATAATTGTTTTAGATTGTGACATGTTCATTGAATTATTTATAACGCAAATTTATGTGTTCATACATTTCATTCTAAAGTTTTAAAGATTTATGTAAAATGTTTCTGAACTTTGTATGAATTTCAAACTGTTCCGTGAAATCATCTTTTTTTCATAATTGTTGCTACAATTGAATTATTGAAATATAAAATGTATTTTGAAAACGGTTATCTGATTGAAAAATTCGGAACTAAATACCATTCGATCAATCAAACCTTCCCTTGTTAGACATCTAGCGATAGACAACGTTTAAACGTGCCGAGACGATCTCCAATCTAACTCAGCTATGACCCTAGACGTTCAAGCTTTAGGATTTTTAACGCAGCAGGTTATGAAATTTTTGATAACCTTGAGATAATTGGTATTTAAGTGCTCGCTTGTGAAAAACACCTGCAGACTTTAAACGTAATATCAACGGTAGGTCTCTTGGCTACTCAAAATCAGATGGAAAGGGTCCCGAGTCTGGTAAGACAAATGCTACCGGAATCCGGACTGACCTCACGTAGGAGGCAATTCGTCGCGTAGTGGTCAGCGTCAAGGGTTACCAATCCGCAGCAACAAGGTTCAAAACCGGGCAAGGTAAGGTGAAATATTAAGAATAATTCAATTCTCTGAGTTACATTCGAGATAACGATCTACGAAAGAGAAAGAAGAAAAGCGCCAGAGAAAAAAAGTACAGAATCATTTTTGAATTTGAAGGTTGCATTATAAAAATCTTATAAATATCTAGATGTCATCTAAAAGGCATCTAAACATAGACGTCTACTGACAGACGTCTAATGGAGACAATAGAGACAATCAAGACAGTCTAATAGACGTCTACCGAAGACCATCAAGAAACTATTCTATATTACTTTGCTTTGTCACAGGATATTTCGAAGGGTTGCTGAAGGATACGTACTTGATCATCCAGGACAGTCCAGGACCATATTTGTCAGTTTCACTGCATTTTATGTCGATTTAGTCTAAAATACTCTTGCATAATCTCGATCTCCCGCAATAGGCATTCCAGCTGATCAAGAATATGACGTTTACTCGTCTTTTTCACTTATTCTACTGAAAAACTACTGCCGAGTGTGTTGCTGGTCGGTTTCTCAATTATTAGTTTCATTTGATCCGAATTAGGTGCACGCATGCATATTTCAGATCAGGCAATAAATCACAAACCCTGTGGACTGTGGGCCAAAATCTTGATTGCTTCTAAAGTCGACTTCTGTCAGGCTAAAAGATGGCAAAATCGCCATCTTGATCCGCCATCTTGATCTAAAGCTGATCCTTGTCAGCCACTCTATGGTAGGGCGTCCCGTTTTTTTTTTTAGAAGTCCGAATATTTTTCCGCGCCTATGCTTTTTGGATTCTTTATCGAAAATAAAAGTTTACGTGTCCCGGCGATTATCTGATTTCTCAAAATTAATGGATGAGCAACGGCCTCAAAGTTTTGGGGTTGTAACGGGTCATTAGGCTCACAAAGAAACTTGGAAGCACAGTTCAGCAGTGAAATTGACAACATATTTGATATTTTAAAGAAAAACAAAGAAGGAACACTACCACTTAAACTTGCACAGGTTTTAGAAGGCGCCCGTTCAAATCCCGGAACATGTATCAAAGAAATTTGTGACAGTAACTCAGCAAGCACTAGTAAGCAACGCAACTCTACAAAATCACAGGAGTATCCTGTTCCTTGTTCAAGTTCAGCAGGCCCAATGACCCTTAGACCTAAGGGCCGTTCTTATCATACTTCGAAAAATTCTGCAAGTTCAAGCCTTTCCGGAGCAACCTCAGATTCTGATTACTGCCTCAAAAAGAAAAAAAAAAAAGGCTAAGCTAGCCCCGGCTAGCCCCTTTAGTACCAGCATTAGAAAGGACAAAAACAACTCAGAGAGGCGCTTCTCACATTCTAAGAACAACATTGGCTGCCATTAATGTGGAAAGTGGAACCAGGTCATCCAAAATTTACAGAATACGAGTAAAAACCCGTAGGAAAATTGCTCGGGAAATAAAGGCCGAGTTCGACCCTCCAGAACGCCTTACTGTTCACTTCGACTCAAAAAAAGTGAATGCACTTGCAGGTAAGTCGGATATTGAGAGGTTTCCCGTGGTGGTTTCTGGACCACTCTCCACAAATCAACTACTTGGTGCTCCAGCACCTAAATCAGTTACCAAGGAACAGCAAGCAACAGCTGTGAAGAAATTACTGGTGCAATGGAATATTGAATCAAAGGAAGAATTAAAATAAAATACTTGCAAAATTATTTACACAAATGATTTCATGTTTAAATAAATTTATTGAAATACAGGTGACGTGTGTTTCTGAAAAAAAAATTGTATACGGCACGTATATGGCGCCATGTATGTCCGGACGCGCTCAAACATATATTTGACATATAACTTGTGCATATATATCCCATATATTGCCATATACGGCCATATATTGGCCATAAACGCCACGCCATATATGTCTCATATATGGGCCGTGTGGTCAGTGCCATATATTTCCTTAAGTTCCTTAGTGACAAATGTTTGCGTACCTTGGTGGATGCATTTAGGGTGCAGTCAATGAAAGTACTTCGCTGGGGAACGTGAAGTAGCAACAAAAAGCTCAAGAGTAACAGTGTTCCCCAAGGAGGGCTATCGTGATTCGTTTTCACCAAATATGGGTAGTTGGAGTGAGAACTCCAATGACGTGCGGCGTCAAGCCCGTTCGGACTTAATTCAACACTTTACAAAAATTTCATCTCCGCTGCAAAGTACATGGTATATACCTCACACACAGACGGAAACGGCGCCTAGGTGTGATTAAACCGCGGTTTCTGATCAGCAGTGAGAATAAAATTCAATAACGATTATTCACGACACAGAATGGTGTCTGTTAAAATCCAAGTGTGCATAGCATCAGGGAGGTCATTCCAAAGAGGGTCACAGTTAAAATCGTGACCAAAACTGTCCTTGACGTAATTTTACGGTAGAAACGACTGTAAAATGTTCTTTTTATCTTAGAGAGCCATCTAGCGGCGAAAATCAGAACTATCTCAATCGATGTGTCGTTATCTTAATTACTGTGGCTTGAAGTTAAATCAGGCTAGAGCATTACGATCGGTCGACCAAATTTCGTGCTCATTGCGATATGTATTGAAAGTGATTTTTCGCGCGACAACGTCAACGGATATTTACCAATTTTAGACGTTATTGATATCTAACGTGATCTTCCCATATACGGCGAATTTCCGACATAGATGCGTGCTCCAAACCCATATATGATGACATATATGTTCACAAAATGGACCCATATACGGCAGACTACCCCCATATACGTCGAATTTCTCCCATATACAGTAAATGCAGCCCATATATGGTAGCATATATGTCCACATATATGGCACTGTATATGTAACATATACAGCATCTTCCGGTCATATACGGGACGTGTATGGGAATTATATGGCACATATACGTTTCGTTTTTCACGGGGAACTCTGTTAGCGGTTGGAAAAGAGGTGCTATTAGCCATTTAGAAGTCCAACTTGAGAAGGACCTACTTTATCTTGCATACCGAAGACATGTTTATGAGACACTGCTAGAAGGAGTTGCGTACACTGATTTAAAATCAATTTGATTTTGTTTTGATTTTTTTGATTTTTTAAAAAGCTCTAAAAGGTCATGAGTCTTGTGGAAGTTATGAAACAGATATACCTAGGACCTGGCAGGGGTCACATGAATAATTATAGCAAAAAGCATTTAACGTACATACTTGTTTCCAAGACCATTCAAAGTGATTCTGCAGTTTTCTGCTAAAATAAGTTGCATTAAGTTAACTTTGTGCTTATTTCTAGATACGTTCAGCAGGCCGAATCAATACTTGATCTTCTCGACAATGCTAGCACACACAACTTTACTGATGTCCGTGTGCCTCGCATTCAAAATAAAAGGTCCTGGGACACGGATTTCACACAGTTTTCAAATCCACCCAAATGAGCTCGCCCGGGCCCCTCGTTCCCCACCGTTTCTCCCTCCACCGTGGCTACAATGTCCAAACTCCTTTTGATGCTCTCTGAAGCGCTGCTTCCTTTTAATTACGAGTCGATTAATATTGGCAGTAAAGAAAGAGTAAAAGTCCTTTGATTCCTTTTTTATTTTATTTTTTATTATTTATTTATTCAAAGACGATAATACACTTGATAATATCAGAACTGTTATGATAACGGATGAGTGCATTCCAGTGCTGCCTGCAGCGGACGTGGGTACTTCAACATACGGTACTACACCAGAGTCGGCCATCTGTATCCAAAATGAGGATGAGTCCTTCAGGCTGCGAGTCAGATTCTTGTCGTCAAAATCGATATGGACAAGCCCGAACCGTCGGCTGTAATAATAGAGCAATAAAAATCACAAGTGGGTACTATACCTGCCGGTCAGTTGAGAGGGAGGGGAGGAAGAACACTGTTCAACTAAATTGTCATATGACAAGAAATATTGAGACGAATAGTTTGTCACAGGGACTGATATGAACCCACCGTCACATGGTGCCAAACAGTTCGTTACTTGTGACCAACCGATTGTCACTTGTGACGACGCATTCGTCAATCGAAATAGATGAAACACTCGTCACGTGACACACTTCGATATTTAACTTGCCAGGAGCCACCCTATGTAGTGGTTCAAATAACTACATCTCAAATCAAATCGCCATCCCTAGTAGCACAAAACTGTCGCACGACTGTCACACAACAGTAGAAAAAGTAATAGGCCTACGGATTATCGGTGCAATATACGAAATGAGAAACATGATTTTATCGCTACACTACATATTTTCCTCGAAACGAACATCTTTTTCGGCCAGCTATCGTACTGGAAGCGAAAAGGCCACTGGTGTGGACTCGACCAGAGATCGATATAAATGCAAGAGAAAGGTAGGTAGTTGAAATTTAATCGACCGGCGACAGTCGTCTGACTGCGGAAAATCAGTTTTGTTGCATTTTACGTTAGGAGTCATTTCACAATATGCCGAGAGGTCTACAGCTCGCCTCTTGTATTTATTATAAGGATTACAGAGCGATTGTAAGATTATAGAGTGATTTTATGATTATAGAGGGATAATACGATTAGAACAAGATTAGAGATAGATTATTCAGATAATAATGAATATGTAATGATTATAAGATGAGGAAGAGGTGGGGTGTAGCCACGGTGTCGACCCGTTACAGTCCTTTCTCATGTCCAAAGGAGCAAAGCTACAGGACCCCCCCCCCCCCGGAAGCCTAGTTTACTCAAATATGATGCAAAGTCTCCGACCAAACGCCACCGGCAGGCTTAGCTAGGCCCGGCCCCTGCCAAACGGAGTTGCCCGCGGAGCGAAGTGAAGCTGGCCGGAAGGGCGGGCCTAGTTTGTTTTAACCTAGAGTTATAAACTTCCTTCTGCCAAACGACTGCTTAGGTAGGCGAGCTGCGGAGATGGTTGCTACAACGCGTACAACCTTCAATCAAAATTTAAATTCATATTTACCCGGGGGGGGGGGCAATAACTCCCTTTTGATGTGCACACATGAATCCCGAAATACTTGATTCCTAGTGATTCCCGTCCGTTTTTATTATTGATTCCTTAAGTTTTCAAGTAGTAGGAAACCCTTATTTCCACTTATTTCGATTAATAATTTTTACCAGTTATTCCACTAGTTTCCCACTAAGCGTAAGCGATTTCTGTCGATTTCGACTATTTTTTTTTATCCTGATGATTCCCAGGCAGGTGTACACATGATTCCCGGAGTTGTTGCCCCCTCGTCTCGTATTTACCTGAATTCAGCTGTCCACTCAAAGTTGTCTATTAAGCTCCAGGCGCAGTACGCTATGACGTTAATTTTAAATTCCTTCATAGTTTTCACAAGAGTCCTTAGAAAAGCCTGTAAGAAAACATGTCCAAGGTGAGCATTGGAGAACAGAGGGGGCTTCAAACTAACACAGTGTGTTCTGTAACCACCCTTCTAAGTCAATAAGGAAAAGTCTCTTTAAAACTTTCTTCTCGCTCAAGCAAAGCGTCATAATGTTTCCTTTCTTCTCTCACATGTCGACACTTGAAACCTACAAGCACGGAGTTCGTGGAGTCTCCGTATAAACCCGTAGTTCCAGGCAGCTCCGTACAGACACGCAGTTCAGCGGGTCCCCGTATAACGTCGTAAGTGCTTGAAAGTCACTTCTGAGATATAGCGCTTCAAAGTTTTGGATTTACATTGCGCCTTATGGGCGGCTGGATTTTCAGACCAGAATTACTTTTGAACTAATTGACATATCGAAATGCGGTTTTCGCTGATCGATAGCCCTTGGTTTCCTCTATCCGACGCACTTCATAACTCGAAATTTTCAAAACACATAGTTACGACGCTATACGGCGGCCTGCTGAACTCCGTTTTTGTACCGAGCCCCCGGGAACTGCGTGTTTATACGGGGCCTCCACGAACTCCGTGTGAATAGATTTCAAGTGTCGATGTTTTACTCAGCTCAAACGTTTGCAGCAGAAACATACACATTTATACTAAGGGTCCGTGCGTGGTCAATGTGCACGGGATAGCTGAGCAAAGCAGGTTAAAGTTTGATAACGACAACAATTTTTTCTGTTTCTTTCTGGGGGAGATGTGAAAAGGTAACTAATGAGTCAGGTTCATCTTGCCGAAAGAAAACGAAAATGTTTGTTGCCCCAAGACGATCCGAATCGAAATGGCAGACTTATCCCCCCCCCCCCTTCCCCCAAATTGACACCTTGGTCTTTTTTTCGTACTTTTACCTTCTTGGGGTCATTTGACATTGTCATTTCGACTCTGATCGACTCCAAGTAGCTTATCAAACCTTTCTTTTCTCTTTACTTCTCTTGGTTTTAAGTAAGGGTCGACCCCTTCCGTCGGTGGGCCTGCTTGTTTTATTATACTTACACTGTAATAGGCCGCTCTCAGTCCGTCTGCTTTTCCAAGATGATAATCCCCGAGACCGTTCTCTGTTATAATGATGGGCAGCTTATAAGTGTTCCACGCCCAGAGAACAGCATCACGAATAGTTTCAGGGTAGATCTACGAAAAAGGGTATTTTGCAGTGCTGGCTGAGTCTTGTTTCATTTCTCCCGAAACGGTTACCTTTGCCATCTTTGACCTACCGTCGAGTAGAGTGCTTCTGAGGTTTGCTCAGTTTTAGTATCTGCGACGGACACAAATTTTAGTTGGTCCAGCAATCCTGCTAGCATTTGACTTGGTTTTATTGTGCTGTTGGCATCGGGGTCCTTCCACGATATGTCCGACATTGAAAAATAGACGTTAAAACCGAAGAAATCCGCGGTACCTGTAATCAAAAGTCAGAGGCAAGTCATGGCATTTGAAAACGATGACATTCAGTTTAAGAATGGGTGGTCGATACATGTTTTTTCTTAAAAAAGGCGGTGGCTCATGTTATAGGTCGTCAAGTCCTGCTCTCCTCCGCTTTACTGCTTCTCCCATCACAATGTAGATGAATGCCAGGCCACATCTCGTGACCCAAGCTTTGTGTTATCGTACGAAACGCTGTTTCGTTGTCAGGCGCCTGGAACACATCTACCTTGGCCTGCGACGCAGTAGTAGCGTGACAGATTTTCAACGTCGTCATTCTCTTCGCAGCCGTGGAGGTACTTCCTCGCAGAACTGCCCCAGGAACACAGCGATGCTACCCGATTAGGGAAGACAGGCGCCTATGCGAGATGTCACAAGTGTTTGTGATTCTGGGCATATCCGTTTGAAGCAGTTCCACGGTGCAGGAGGGGACAGGGCAACAGTTTGTGGTGGACTCGAAAGCCTCGCCATCCTGTCGTGTGACAGTGAAGTCTACGAGCGCATCGTAGCTTAGGCTTTCCTCAGCCCCCTCCACCGGGACGAACGCCAAGACGATGAGGGCGTTGTGGAAGTCAGTCGTCATCGCTTCGGCGTTGTGCCATTAAAATAAAATGGGCTGAGATTTTGAAAATCGGCAGATTGAGACGAGTTGCATCCGGGACTTGCCTTAAAATTTGGGCGTGTGGTACTTTGGGTGAGTTGGCAGAAGGGCAAGATGCCCGATATCAGATCAACAGACCACCGCAAACAACATCTTAGGCTTTTTAACGTCGGAATTTTGTGTATATGATTATCCAATGTTCTACGGCTCCCTAATTTCAAACCGGGAGGTATTCTAAGAAACCATTCGGTGAAAGCTGAAAAAAAGAATGCGGGTACTACAGTTCATTGTAGTTTTCGTTTGCTTGTTTCCCGAACTCTTTACTTCAGCTCCACCGAAATGGTTTATTCCATGAGAGAGGGCGGTTTGAGAGAGTTGCTGCCTGTTTCATTTTCCGGTTGGAGATGTTTTTAGCCCGCCCTTCTGCTTTGAAAATGCTATCCAGTGGGCTTATGCAAACGACCTAGTGTGTCTCTGCCTTTCTGTTCCACAAGAAGGAGATGTGCTAGAGACTTGAAATTTCAGGGTATCTTAAGGTTCACTCCTAGAGAACGAAATGCCTACGGCAAATCCTGGCAACCACCCCTAAGGGTGCCAATAGGGGTCTCCAGGGTTCAAATATTGGCCCAAAAAGTAATTTTTTTTTTTTTTTTATCTTCTCCTAAGGGGTTACTCGTCAAAGTAGAGCTCTTCGGGCGAAAATTTCATCCCCTTAACCGTTTAGGCCGGTTTAGGCGCGAGAGCTCTAGCTAGGGTCTTTTAGGACGAAAATAAGCTAAAAATTCCTATAGTGAACAATAAGTTGTAGAAGAAGGCCTAACAAGCAGGCCCGCCCTTCCGCGAAACAGAGTTGCCAGCTCCACTTCGCTCCGCTCGGCTGGCAACTCTGTTCGGCACACTGTAAAAAAAATTCTGAAAATTCAGTACATGTTTTTCAGAATCGGCACTCTGAATATTGTTTTCAGACTATTACTCGAAATTTTCTAAGTTTAGACTGAAAATCCAGACTCTTTACTCTGAATCAAGTTGCAGAGCAATTTGACTGAATATTTTAAAGTATATTTTCAGACTTTACACTGAATCTACAATTCAGAGTTACAGGTATGAATTTTGAGTGAAAAGTCCACCGGACAGGCGGACGAAGCACACCAGTAGCCGACGCTGCTCACCACGCAGGTAGCTGGCAGCCGAATGGTTAAGATTGCGGCCTCCGAATCTGAAGGTTGGTGGTTCGATCCCAACCAAGAGCAGTACCGAATGGACAGAAATGTCCTCACCTGGGCATAGCCTTCTACCCCCACAGCTGATAGGTCGCTCACCATGTATTCATTTTTAACATTTTCAAAAAAATATTTTCATACCAGCCGTCTGAATTTTCAGACTAAGTGGTATGGTAAGGCACTACTGAAATTTCAGACAGAGGTGCAGTCTGAATTTTCAGACTACTGGTCTGTAAAAAAACTTCAGACTAAAAGTACTGAAAATTCAGTAAAACTTTTTTTACAGTGCAGGGGCCGGACCTCCTTGGCCTGCCGCCTTGCCGCACGTTGGGACTTTGATACATCTAGCTGCCTTAATATTTATCAGACCCCTCTTTGGTCTAGAATTGTAGGGGAAGGTCTAGCGATAGCCGTGGTACCAAAAGTTGCGCCAAAAGTCTAGCCAGATTTGAACGGCTAGCGCTGGAATCCGCAGAGCGCCCCGGGACCCGGGCGCCGCGCCGATCAGCCAACGCCCAACGCCTTTTAGCACGGCAGACGGCGTTCCGCTACGCCACGCCACCTCAGCACGCATTTCCGCAGTTCATAAACATGTTCTGAGATGAACTCTGAGATGTGTCTAAGCACTAACCTGCGTATTCGTACATTGTTTAGGTCTGGTCTAGACCAGTTGAGACTCGCGCTGATGTGGCGTGGCGTGGGTTCACCGTTACATCCCTTTCTCGTCTGTGTGGGTCAATCTTTAAAGACAGAGAGTTTTAGCGGCCGAAGGCCCGCTACATCATTTGATTATGTTCTCGAGCAAATCGCGTGATGGAAATCTATCGCCGCCGACAGGCCAACCAAGCCCGGCCCCTGCCGAACGGAGTTGCCGGCAAAGCGGAGCTGGCAACTCCGTTTAGCACAAGGGCGGGCCTGCTTGTTCTATGACTTTGCTTGCAATGTGACATTGTAATATAGAATTTCACTTCGTGCAGACCAAACCGAAAGGGAAAAAGCATTGTTTCCTGATCTGTTTCCTACCTAACGCTCTGGCTGACACCGATCAAGTTGCCTTTGACCCATGTCTAGGGTAGTCGCGGGCCTGGTAGCGGGGCAAGACAGGCGGTTGAAATTAAGTGAAATGCCCTGTAGGATATTTCACGTAGTTCAAACCAGATTCAAAGCAGTTATCTTTCCCTACTGTTTCCTCACTGCCGCTCATCGACTGAAGAGGACGAAGTTCGCGGACCCGCTACCGGGCCAACGACTACCCTATTGACTCGTCCAAAGACATCGTCCTCGTCAGCCAATGAAAGCCAGGGAAGAAACCTCTAGATTCGGTTTAAACTAGGTGAAATGCTCTATTGACAAAGTGCATTGAGAGCAGGCCATGAGCTAGTCCGCCTTATTGCATGGGGTGTTTATATAGGGTATTTCACTACATAGGTGCCTGCTAGAAAACAACAAAGGAAACAAGACTGTTCTTCTCGGTTATTCTGTAAATCCAATTTAAATGATGTGTAATATACTAAAAAGCCAATAAATTGTTCGCATGGAACACAGATAAATTTGGTTTTCAGGATTTCGTAGTGTAACTCATAGTTCATGGAACAGTCCATGCAGATCAGTTCTTTTGCTACTTGCCATTAATCAGTCGTTTTTCTTCCTCGGAAAATGGTTGCAGCTTGCTTCCAAAGACATCTTTAACAGGCTGTGACAATGGAAACATTTGCATAAGCCAGGTAAAACAACACACAAGGCGAGGAGATTCAGGTAACTGCTGGAAATTGTCAAAGTCGGTCTTGGATCTTATGGAGAGCGCCAATGGCATCCAAGACCAGGTCCTGATATACAACAATGCTTGACCCAGAGGTACCCAGAGCTGGCGGGTGGTGTTCAATGGGGCTGGACCCCTGCGGGAGACTAGGACTAGCGGAAAGCAAGCGGCAGCTCCGCGCACGGTTATCGTTGTTATCAGCGTATTTTGACTTGTAGCGAGCGAGTTAAATAATTTATGGGCTCCTGCAAGCCTAACAAAAGAAGTGCGACAGAGCTGTAGATAGCAGACTATGTCTCATCGGTGTCACATGTCCCATCCTTGGCCCTTAATTTCCAGTCTTCTAGTGATTACACGTCTCTCCTAGTCCTTGTTCTCTGCAAATCTAACTGTACAACAATTTGAGAGTTTCAACTGCTTAACTAAAATATATACAGCTTAAACTGCAAAACTAAAAGTCTTACAGATGAAACTACAAAACTGAAAAGTTCTACTGTTTAAACTGCAAAACTGTGTACTTCAACAGTTTGAACTGTGCAGTTTAAACTGTTCGACTACACAGTTTTGCAGTTTAAACTGTAGAACTTTTTAGTTTCGCAGTTTAAACTGTAAGACTTATTTAATTATGGCGGTTTAAACTGTCAAGCTGCTATACATTTAGATTGGCAGAGTGTCCAAGTGTCCACAAGAAACAATGTCCTTCGTAGTTCCTCTTTGTCTAGTCTTCCCGAAAGATACAGATACAGCGTCAGCTCTACAAGGTCATGTGTCTTGTATAGTCCACGTTTCTTTAATACATAAATGATGTCTTTAAAATCTCGCCATGAACAGACTGGAAAAGACATATGCCTTTAGTGGAATAATGATGCTCTGTCTATCTTGCGGGATGACCCCACACCGAGGAACTAAAAACAGGCACAAGTGTTAAACGTCTTGTCTTGAACGACTGGACATATCCGGATTGGACAAAACATCTGTCCTGGAGTAAATAGAGCGACTGAACCTGTTTCGGATCAGATTTTTGTATTCCCGCCCTATACTAAAGCACACAGGGTTTAGAACAATCGCGTAGGAGGGCACCTAAAGCATAGATCTTCCATTACAAAAAGCAATTTTTTGGCGTCCGTACCTGCACTCGTTTCGGAGTTATGGCAGTTTGAGTATTGGCGTGATTTTGATCCGAAATAGGGACAGATGAACATATTTTGGATCAGCTTTGGATCAAGATGGCGATTTTGTCATCTTGTAGCCTGACAGAAGACGACTCTAGAAGCAATCAAGATTTTTTCCCACAGTCCACAGGGTCTGTGAATTATTGCCTGATCCGAAATAAGCATGCGTGCACCTAATTCGGATCAAATGAAACTAATAATTAAGAAACCGACCAGAAACACACTCGGCAGTAGTTTTTCAGTAGAATAAGTGAAAAAGACGAGTAAACGTCATATTCCTGATCAGCTGGGATGCCTATTGCGGGAGATCGAGGTTATGCAGGAGTATTTTAGACTAAATCGACATAAAATGAAGTGAAACTGACAAATATGGTCCTGGACTGTCCTGGATGATCAAGTACGTAACCTACAGCAACCCTTTGAAATATCCTGTGACAAAACAAAGTAATATAGAACAGTTTCGACCAGCATTAAATCGAAGCTGCTCGCAAAACTCGACTTAAGGAGTTGTGACTTTTAACCCGTTTCAACCTCTACCCGCGTTTTAACCTGACATGACATTAGATCGAATCCACGTTTGAAACGTGTTCTCTGGACCTTCAACTTAATATTGATGCCTGGGTTGACGCGAAATTATGCGTACATACCAAGTAATGTCCATTAGATTGAACCACAACATTCTCACACCTCCTAAACAATGAATGCTCATGTTCAATTCGGCCGCGCGAGCCGCTTGGGTGGATGAATCGATGGTAATTTCTGGTAGAAAACGACCAACCTTTTCACCTAAAAAATTAAAACCCATCTCTAAGAGAAAATAGACATCTATTAGATGTTTAATAGACATCTACTGCTAGACGGCAAGTTGTCTAATAGACGTCTTCGGTAGACGTCTTGATTGTCTCTATGGAGGCATCTATTAGACGTCTGTCAGTAGACGTCTATATTTAGATGCCTTTTAGATGACATCTACATATTTATAAGATTTTCATAATGCAACATTCAATTTCAAAAATGATTCTGTACTTTTTTCCCCTGGCGCCTTTCTTCTCTCTCTTTGGTAGATTGTTATCTCGAATGTAACTCAGAGAATTGATTAATTCTTACTATTTCACCTTACCTTACCCGGTTTCGAAACTCGTTGCTGCGGATTGGTAACCCTTGACGCGGACCAGTACGCCACGAGTTGCCTCCTACGTGAGGTCAGTCCGGTTCCGGTAGCATTCGTCTGACCAGGCTCGGGACCCTTTCCCTCTGATTTCGAGTGGCCAAGAGACCTACCGTTGATATAACGTTTAAGGTCTGCAGGTGTTTTTCACAAGCGAGCACTTGAGTACAAATTATCTCAAGGTTATCAAAAATTTCATAACCTGCTGCGTTAAAAATCCTAAAGCTTGAAGGTCTAGGGTCATAGATGGGTTAGATTGGAGTTAGATCGTCTCGGCACGTCTAAACGTTGTCTATCGCTAGACGTCTAAGGTTGTAGATGGGATGGATTAGAGTTAGATCATCTTGACACGTCTACACTGTGTCTAGTGGTATACGTCTAAGGTCGTAGATGGAGAAGATAGAAAATGAATCATCTTGACACGTCTACACTTTGTCGAGCGCTAGACGTCTAAGTACACAGACAAGTTAGACAAGAAATAGATCGTATCGGGTCGTCTGTTTCTCGACGAAACCTAGTCGTAGATGTTGAAAGATGTCTACTAGACCTCTTTTAGTCATCTACGTCTAGTCGTCTAAAAACTTTGACCAGCTAGACGGGCATTAGAGGATCTATCGAAATCTATTGACATCTGTTTTCTCTTAGGAATACATTTGGGTGAGGGAGCGTGAGTAGGTATTATTGATCCGAATTAGGGGTGATCCAAAATTGGTTCAGTCGCTCTGAAACAAACCTGGACAAAACGGCACAAACCAAATACATTCTCTACAGGAGTCTGAGTCAAGACATGCCAAAGTAAGAGCAGCGAGTCATTCTACTGACTAGGTAAGGACTAGACTGTATAAATACATAACATGTAAGTCCATCGAGACATATAGTAGACATATGCAAACGACATGAAGACATAAAAATGACATTCAAAAGAGCAATATCAGTCAAGGTATTTCGAAGACTTCATCAACCGACATCAGGACATCATGTGCCATTAAAAGGAGGTGAAACACGAAAGACAATGATATCATAAAGACTGAATTCATACATCAAATTATGTCCATCATATGTCGATCGCTTCACCAGGGTATTAAGAGTGAGGTCTACTAGACCTTGCAGAAAGCAGACGCAAGGACGACTCCTTTCTGTGTGAGGTTTTTCAATACCTGTGGATAGTCTCCGAAGCGAACGGGGTGAAGAACAGTCCCAGCTTGAGCAAGGTTGTATACGTCCGCTGCATAGACATCCTCTGGGCTGTTGGACGCTGGCCGGCCATGGACTAGTGTAGCCGTGAAGCCGAGCATACCTTGAGAAAAAAACCAAACCATCAGTCCATGGTGGAGTTAAAACTGGAGTCTTCAGCGTGTTGCACACTACCTAACGATCAACATGAGTTAACTTGTGATAACGGTCCGGCTTAACGGCAAGAAAATGAAAAGCAAGTAAAACACTAGTAAAGTTTATTTAACTTTTGCCATTTTTAGAGAGAACCCCTTCATTCGTTTGAGCAGACGTTTACGTAAATTCCAAGAATAGGCCTTGGAATATAATTTTGTTCAGTGCACAGTAAACAAAGGGGCAATGTTATGCCAGAATTACGCAAAAATACGTTCATGTGGTTGTGATTTACGATGGCTCCTAGAAATAAAGGCCGAATTCCCAGAGGTCTAAAACGAAGAGGCCGATGTCGCGATGCTTTGAGCCCCGTGCCGTTTGAACATCGGACCTTTTGTTTTCAGTGAACTGCGGGCGAATCCTTAGGAATACGTCGAAAGTACTTAACACATAAATGGAAAACGAATTGCCAATCTAAATTTTAGCTTTGTTTTTTTTTTTTAAGTCCGGATTCAGTCCATTATGAAATTCTCGTCTCAAAAGCCGTGAATATCCAAACAAAAACGAAATAGAATTTGAAAGTTCCTAGGTCTTTTAGAAGCAGCAAACATAGCTGGTTCGAAATACTTAAACGAAAAAAAATCTTGCCTTTGGTAATGAATCCACTACTGCAATATCTTCACTAACTGAAGTCATTCGTTTAATCGAAGAATTGTATATGTGCCTGGAGTAAATCGCTTGTCCCCATTGCAAAGCACGCACGGCGTTCCGGCGCTTGCGAAACAACGCAACTCCACACAGCGGTCCGGCGCTGGCGAAACCACGTACAGCTCTTAGGCGCTGGCGAAACCACGCAGTTTGATTTTTTAGAATTATACCGTTGGAAAGGGGTCGTTTCTCTCTTACAGAATATAGTTATCTCAATTTTTTAAACGAACCAGTTTCTACCACACGGGCCGCGCGCGGGGGGCCAGAGCGTCAGGTCGCCGCGACCACCTGTTGCATCTCAATTCCACATTACTTCAGTACCGCCAACAATAAGCACTGTGCGACGTCTTACGTTACGTCTCACGTTACGTCTTACGTTACGTCTTACGTTACGTCTTACGTTACGTCTTACGTTACGTCTTACGTTACGTCTTACGTTACGTCT
>NW_026267261.1:665062-679188 GCF_000697945.3 Frankliniella occidentalis | reverse complement strand
GGGGGGGGGGGGGGGCACCCCTAAACTAGCGGAAGAGGCGACTGGTGCAGGCTGAGCAGCGCGCATCCACCGCGTCTTCGACGGATAAGCGGTGGACTACAAAGAGAACGACCACGTCGTCACCTACCTCAGGACCATTGGCAACAATCTTTTAGGATACTTCAAAATAAAACACTGTAAATCCCTTGGAAAATTCATTGAAATTGGGGCGAGTTAGCACTGGGGCGACCTGGGCTGGGGTGAATTGGGCATGGGGCGACTTGGGACTGGGGCGAGTTAGCTGGGGCGAGCTGTCCTAGATCCTTCTTTATTTACATTAGGATATATAATTTAGTTTTCTTTATCATGGGTTCGTTTTGCAGTTTACACGAAGAGTTAACGTTTTTTGAAAAACATCGATACGTGGTTTCGCCAGCGCCAGACTGCTGTGCGTTCTTTCCAATAGGGACGAGCGAAATTACCTGGTCATAACGTTTTATCACAAATGAATTGATCCACATTTGAATTACCAGAGTCAAATACGTATGTACAATGTCAAAGACTGCACATACTACCGTGAGTATATCTGCCATGTCTACTGTCTACGTTAAAGTATGTGTACATGGGCGTGTAAACATTTATAAATGCGTACATTGGCATGTACATAATAATAATAATAATTAAAGTTTACAGTCCATGTACACTTCATTCTAAGTATAAAATGTAAATTTACATAGGAGTAAATGACGAGAAAGCGTGAGTTGGCATTGGGGCCAGCTTTTTGAGAGTTTTTCGCGATTAAGACGCGAGTTTTTACGAGCTTCGCGAGTTAAGGGCGAGTTAGGCGCGGGTAAGTGTACACCGACTTCACGGAAAAAAAGAATTTGCTCCCACAACTAACGATTTTGTTAACATAGACATAAAAAATAATTTTTAGTTGCAGGAACAAAGAAATTGCTATGGGAACCAAAATTCTGCTGCCACAACTAACGCGTCGCTATGGTCGGCTATGGTAACAAATGCAACTGTTCTGGTTACTAAACGAGGATTTTTTCTTACAACAAACGCATTTGTTACCATAGCGACGCGTTAGTTGTGACAGCCGAATTTTGCTTCCCATTGCAAATTCTTTGCTCCTGCAACTAAAATTGTTTGTTATGTCCATGTTAACTAAATCGTTAGTTGTGAGAGCAAATTCTTTTTTTCCGTGTTGGCTAGTGGGGGACCCCTCGATACATGCACTGTTAACAGAGCCAACAGTGCGCCGAAAATGGACAGAAATCAGCAATTTTCACTAAAATACTGATGGCCAGTTACTGTTTTCGAGAGAGGTAGTTAACATAAGACTGTATAAGTTAATATTCAAAGTGGCAAAGCTTGAAGGATAAAATATTTGTTTTGCCTCCTCTACGTCAGGTATTGTGAAGGGAGAACAACAATTGTCAATTTTGACATAAATACTAATAGTGCGGAGCTCTTTTTCAATCGAAATGTTTATGTGATAGCATAGAGAACGTCTTAAGTGGGAAAAGAACATGTCTGCGACATTATACTCAATATAATCGAGATAAACCGTGTGGATGGAGACCTAGCCCCTGGCGGAATTACCCTCAGAGCGCTCTAACCTAAGTTTAAAGTGCGAATATTCCCAATTTTTATGTGCTCAAAAGTTAACCAAATCAATTCCATTCTATTCATAAAATTATCCCTGGTATTTTTTGTGGTTTCGTTAAAGAGGATACCATTTTCACTTTACAACAGTTTTCATTCACATTCAGTGTGGAGAGTCCAGCATTTGTTTCGAACGCGTCAGTACCGTGGATGTTTCTTCCTTACGTTACCTTTATGACCAACTGTCTTGAACTCGCGATATGCATGCGCATGGGCCAAGATTGTGTGGCGCGTGCATTTGTACGGGTCTATATCCTCAGGAGAGTATAGGCCGGAAGTCAGAAACAAATGTGGAAAGTACGTGCAGTATACATTTGGCTCGTTGATAGTAGTCCACAGTTGAACCTAAGGTCATTAAAATGTTGTTTAATGAAATTATGTTGATTATTTTTGAATATACAGAGAGATAGTCTATGATAAACACTCTAGAACGGGCTTACGGGCTTATAACTTGATTTGTTTTGACATAACGAACTGCGATATGCAGAACGAGTACTTTCAGCGGTTCGAAGAACATCAAGAAATGCCAAGATATGGCTGCCACGGAACGCAACAAACATCCAACTGTTTTCCTGAGCCGCGCTCACGCTCGGGAGCCCAACCTCCCTAACGTTATGTTGCGTCTGTTAGAATCTAGAATATAGTATTCTTAAAATCGGGCAGACGAGTAGACGATAAAAACGACATCGGATTTATACGAGCGCCATTAAATTCTAATCGAAGAAAAATAGGCAATGTTAACAAACATTTCAGAAAAGGGCACACGATGAAAAACGTATCTTGTTTTACAAGACCTGGTCTTGAATCTTATGGAGAACGCCAATGCCAATGGCATCCAAGACCAGGTCTTGCGATACAATAAACTATTTTCGCCGTGCATACTATCTGAGTAACAAATCTGACAAAGTTGTAATTTAGGTTGAAATTTTAATTTTTAGTTCTCTCTTTCCTATGATTAATATGATACTCAGGCTGGCCCTGATAGACGCAATGTAACGTTGAGCGCGATACCGAGCGGCGGTAAGCAGCCGCTTTGGAAAAACAAAGACTGTTGTGAACCGTGCTGGCTATATTGGAATTTCTTCTAAATGTAGACAGCAGATATTATATTGTAATATCGTCTGTCCATTGTATGCAATAAAGCAGCGCTATTTCACGGGAGAAAACAACACCGTGATTTCACACCTAATACCTTTTTTGTTTCTCTAAAGTCTTATGTTTGCGTATCCTCACCCACCGGTATTAATTTCCCAATGTAATGCGTGCCAAATTTGCATCTTTTCAATACTCAAATTGTATTCATGTTGAAGGAAGATATTCGCCAATTGGTCACTCGCGCAGTATTAAGAAAACTTCGTTTAGCCAATACCAGAACACATTTCAAGAAAAAAAAGGAAAAAAACATTTCCTTTTGTTATTTTAAGCCCGTTACGTTTAGACGCTGTTAAAGAACTCTCAAAAGTGCAAATTTTCGTTGACTCTAAATACAAACCTTTGAGCCATATTCTTCAAATACAAATCGAGAGTACTCCGTGAAATATGATACAATTTCTTCCCCTTGAAATCCTTTGAACATCGTCTCAAGTAGTTGTGGATGGTCGAAATGATACAACGTAGCCTTTTGAAAAAGAAAAAAATACGTATCGTGTTAGATTATAAGGAGCGCACAAAGCGCACATCGCAGGTTTTGGAGAAAAATGTTAATCTTTGCTCTTATTGTAAGCTAAACTTTGCGATAAAAAGTTAGCACATTGTTTTCTTTTTAAGTTTTCCCAACACCTGCCTCTCATCGCAAGTTACTATGAATTTTGTTAGTAAGCATTTTACAAGCATGCATTTAGAAATCCCTTATGCAAACGGCAGGTGGCCGCTTCTCGCACCTGGCCTCTAACAAAGGAACCTTTTTAGGTGTAAATCTGCGATTTCGTTGAAACTTGGAGAATTTGAAGGTTATTCATGTAGAAATCGGATGGCAATTAGACGGCCCACGATACAGTCGGAGTAATTGGAAGCGAGTTTAGATTGAGTACAGCAGAAGCACACCTGACACACTAAACGTCGGACGTCGGTATTTTAAAGTACAGTTTAGTACGGTTGAGTACACTTTAAGTGCTATACATAGAAACTAGGGGTACAAGTAACTTTCATCTACACAGGATTCATCGCTCGCACGTCGATGTCTCCATAATTATTTTAACAATTTGTAAGTAGTTTTTTTTTGTAAAGTTAGTGAATCGCTGGGTGATCAACTGTAATAAAGGATAACTTTACCAATGGCGTCATGTTGTAGCGCAAGATCTCGTCGATGAACTCGTGGTAGAACTTAACACCTTCTGTGTTAGGTTCCGAAACGTCAGCTTTGGGTAGGAGCCGTGACCATGAGAAGGAGAAACGATACAGCTTGAGCTGGAAAATTGTAAGAAAATATGTCACAATCGTATTTACGCCAGGTGATAGGTTTAGAGAGCCAGAGCCAGAGTAAAAAGGGGGGGGGGGGTAACTCAATTCAATAAGGATGAGGACCGAGGTTTATTCGAGGGGGTTTCCACTCTCCAAAATCATGACCCGACTACTCCCTATTACCTTTATTACCTCTATTACCTATGTATTACCTCTCTATTACCTTTCTATTACCTCTATTACCTTTCTATTACCTCTATTACCTCTCTATTACTTCACGGAAAAAAAAGATTCGCTGAGTCAGCTAATATATTGACTGGTATCTGGACAGACAAGCACATAAACTTCTGCTTTGGCAGAGCCAATGATTGATTAGAGTAGACAATATAGTGGTTACAGAAGTTTATGTGCTTGTCTGTCCAGATACCAGTCAATATATTAGCTGACTCACCGAATCTTTTTTTTTCCGTGTTCTATTAAGTAACCATTACGCGTCTATTACACGACTATTACAAGATCAATACATTGCCTTCACCGTCGGATTTTTGCTCTAGATTATCGTAGGAGCAACTTCAGCACCAAAGACTGCCAATAATAACGTGCGCCGGCCGGTGCGTCGTACTTCCCCCTTACCCCCTCTCCCATCCGTCTATCCGAGCGACTTCTAGAAAATACGAAGCATCGCCAAAATCGGAGGTACACAATGTTTCAGAGACGTCGTGGACAACAATAAAAACAAACTTTTACACCTTTTCCGTTCACATTACCTTTATAGGGGGCGCTTGTATCTCCCAAAAAGTATTTTTGGTACGTTTGTCAATAAAATAGTTTCTGCACCACTGTAGGTGTAGGGATGGAACCTGAAGGTATATTTCTCCCACAAGGGATGGTTTAACACACAAACAATATTCGAATGAAATGAACTTAAGGTAGGGCCCTAGTGAAAAAATACCGAAAATCGCAAAAACGTCGGATTAGTAAGGTTAAAAACGGTCTAGGGCCTCGTAGACCAAAAACTCGACCTTGAAGTTGTAGAACAGAGCTCTCTGATAAAAACAAGATGTGAACAAAATTTTTCCGTCGAAATTTGAGACATCTGGAACTTTTTCCGTACAGGTCTCAGGCCTCTACTGAAAAGGTTCCAGGTGTCCCAAATTTTGACGGAAAATTTTCGTTCACATCTTGTATTCATCAGAGAGCTCTGTTCTACAACTTCAAGGTCGAGTTTTTGGTTCACGAGCCCCTAGACCGATTTTCAGTTTTTCACTAGGGTCCTACCTTAACTTTGAAGTGGTCCCAAGTGTGTACCTTTATTTTCATAGGATATCTTCTTTTAAAGTTAACACGCAGGATTTCTCCGGAAAAAGTTGTGATAACAAAATGGTCAATAGCTTGTTCGTTTCAGTTCATCAAGGGCTACAGATTGTAGGGCTACAGACCCCAACATAAGGGTTTAACTGAATTTTGAAAAATAAAACTTATTCATAATAAGTGACTTTTGAAAATATATATTTTTAACTCAATATAGAGAATAATTTTTATTTTTCAAAATTCAGTAAAACCCCTTTGTCAATCTTTAGTCCTTGATGAACTGAAACAAATAAGCTATTGACCAGTTTTTCATCACCACTTTCTCCGGAGGAATCCTGCGTGTTAACTTTAATAGAAGATATCCTATAAAAATAAAAGTACACACTTGGGACCTCTTCAAAGACAAGTTCATTTCAATCTCATATTTTTAATGTGTTAAGCCATCCCTTGTGTTGAGAAATATACCCCCAGGTTCTATCCCTACAGTGGCTCAGAAACTAATTTTATTGACAAATGTCCCAAAAATTCTTTTTGGGAGGTAAAAGCCCCCTTCATAGGCAACTATTAGCAAGTATTACGTGTCTATTACCTGTATTACCTGTCTATTAACTCTATTACCTTTGTATTACGTCAATTACCTGACTATTACCTCTATTACCAATATATTACCGGACGGGCGACCCGACTATTACTACCTGAGTGGAAACCCCCTCGGGTTTATTAGCTAAATTCAAACTAAAGGTTCATTTTTCCTTTTTTTTTTTTTTTTGAAACAGAGTCAATTGGTAAAAACATTGATTTTTTTCTATAGACATGAATTGGGTGCTAATTGCCCAAAGTGGGCACAAACAGAAACAAGCAGGCGCGCCCTTCCGCCAAACGGAGTTGCCAGCTCCACTTCGCTGCGCCGGCAGCTCCGTTTGGCAGGGGCCGGGCCTGCTTGGCCTGCCTGCGGCCCGAGCGTTTCATTTACGAAATTTGCTGAAGAACATAATCAAATAATATAGCAGACCTTCGGCCCGCTGAAAATCGCTTTAAAATTTGCCTCTTAGACATGAGAAAGGAATATAACGGTGACGTACCGTGACTACAACTCACCCTTCTGCCTAGAAAACCTTTTTATTTTTAATGAGGGAGGGAGAGTTAGTTTTTTTCCCACTTTGCGATTTGAGGCCTTCTTCTACTACTTAATGTCCACTACAGTAATTTTTAGTTTATTTTCGTCAAAAAAGACCCGCCAGCGCCTAAACGGTCAGAGATAGGGCCAAACAGACGAAATTTTCGTTCAAAGTAATCAATTGTTCAATTTGGACGAGTTAAGGGAGGGTGGGGCAGTGTGTAACAGATTTTGGAAATTGGCTATAAAAGCAAACCATACAAAAAAATGGGTAAATCAGGCGCAAAAGAATAGATTGGACCTTTACTAAAAATGAAAGTTGCTCGGATGTGTTACTTGGCGCATTCCCGTTCGACCTACAGCTTGTCGAAAAAAGGTCTGCATTTGTTAGGGATCGTACCCAAACCACACGACGCATTTTAGGGGAGGGGGGGGGGGAGGGTGAAAACAGCACTCACCACCACCAGGGGGGAGGGGGGTGTTTCGGCCAAGTTGAGTGACTATTAATTACCTGCTCAAATAAGCATGTTTTTGAAAAATACTAACACAAATCCGTTTATTGCGTGATAAATCACTGAAATCTGACAGTGTTTCATCGAAAAGTCACCACTAAATTAAGTTTTGAATATCAGCAAACATGCACTTTTTGTTAAAATGTAATTGAAAACACCAAATTGGTACTTATTTTGGATACATTTTGTGATCTTGAACTATAAACAAAGCATTGTGCCTCAGTCAGACTGTTGGGCACAGGCACATTATTGCTAAGCAAATCAGACGATTCGTCTCATTATACACTGCCCCATACTATCCCAGACGTTCATGTTACATACTGCCCAATGGTACCGTGTGTAACTGAGGATGCGCAACAGTGTTGCGGGATTGCATACCCGCCAGGGCTGCAGGGGCCATGGCGCCTTACGGGCTAAATGGGTAGGCAAACACGCAACACTGTTACGCATTCTCAGTTACACCCGGTACACAGCCCGTTATGTGGCCTCGTAGGCCGAGAACCCTCGAGGTTGTGTTAGTGACAACGACTATTTAACAAGTGCTAAGGTGTCCACTTCGATAGAAAATCATTAGTTCGGGGGTTGTTTGTAACCCAACGACCTCAACCAAAATAATAATGTCGTAATATGATGAAAATTGCCTAAAAGTCGGGTGAGCCCAACTTGGCCGTCCTCTCACCACCATTACAGTTCCCCAACCAAAGCGTTCTCGATTGCAAACGACTTTAGTCATTCAAAACACACAATATGACCATTCAAATTTGGTTCCAGACGTGCCATATTCGAAATACGGAGGTACACACTGCCCCTATTACACACCCTGCCCCTAAAAAGAACATTAAAAAAATTACTTTTTGGTCGAATTCTTGATTCTTTGATACACCCATGCACACCCTTAGGGGTGGTTGCCAGGATTTGCCGTAGGCGTTTTGTTCTCTAGGAGTGAACCTCAAGATACCCTGAAAATTTCAAGAAGGAGATGTGCTAGAGACTTGAAATTTTCAGAGTATCTTAAGGTCTACTCCTAGAGAACGAAACGCCTACGGCAAATCCTGGCAATCACCCCTAAGGGTGTGAATGGGGGTATCCAAGGTTTAAAAATTATCCCGAAAAGTAATTCTTTGTTCATTGTTCCCCTAAGAGATAACTTCTCAAGGTAGTCCCCTGCCCTGGACGAAAATTTCGTCCGTTTTGCTCTACCTCTAACCGTTTACGCGCTAGAGGGCCTTTTTAAACGAACCCGTTTCTACCGCGCCGCGCGCGGGGGGCCACAGCGCCATGTCGCCGCGACCACCTGTTGGAGTGCAATTCCACATTACCTCAGTACCGCCAACAATCGACACTGTGCTCAAGGCCCCGCCCACCGCCCCTTTGTTCAGTGTGCCCAAAACAGAGAGCAAAATGAAGTAAATTTCTAGAATGTTACAGCCACCAAGCTTTCTGGTGGTCAACCGAACTTTCTGCGGTGCACACATACATGCGACCACACCGACAACATAGTTTCAATTTAAGTACAGGTGGTCACTGCCTTGGTCAGAGCGAACACCTCTATGTTCAGTGTTCAGTGTTGCGGGTCGGCATACCATTTCATGCTGCAGCGGGCCATGACCCAATATGGGCTGACAGCATAGGCTAACTTAACACTGTTACATCCCGTACAACTGAAAATGTTTATTGACATTAGGATTTATAATTTAGTTTTCATCATCAAGGGTTCGTTTCGCAGTTTACACGAAGTGTTAACGTTTTTTTGACGAAAATAAGCTGAAAATTGTGTTCGCAAACAATAAGTTGTAGAAAAAAAGCCTAAAAACCGCAAATAAGGGAAACTCTCCCCCAACCGCCAAAAAACGTTTTCTAAGCAGAAGGGTGGGTGTGGTAGTCGCGGTGCTTCACCGTTACATCCCTTTCTCGAGTCTTTGGGGCAAACTTAAAGACAACAGGTTTAAGCGGGCCGAAGGTCCGCTACATCATTCGATCATGTTCTTCAGCAAATCGCGTGACAGAAATGCGCAGGCCTGACCATCGCCGCCGGCAGGCCAAGCAGGCCCGGCCCCTGCCGAACGGAGTTACCGGCGGAGCGAAGTGGAGCTGGAACTTCGTATGGCGGAAGGGCGGGCCTGCTTGTTTTTTAATATTAACACCAGAAGAACCTGAGGGGTAAAAATGACTCCTTTTGATTTTTAATATTCAGATTAACTACGAACTATTTTGTTGACCTATTCATCACTTTTCGATTTTTCAAGTACTGAAAGACACTTGGAGGCAAAATATGAGGTCTCTGCAACAAGAACTTTCGAGGATATTACTAGAAGGACCGACGGGTCATTTTGACCCCTTCTCGTGATTTTGTAAGTGTAGACTGACGAGGACTGAGTTTTTCCTCAAAAGGCTGACCGCATTTGTCAATTACGTTAACTTATGGTGTTGGTCGGTCATGTGACGCTTTTAAACTTCCTTATTCGGCGAAGGTAGGCAACACGCACGTCACTAAAGCCCGTTTCTAAATCACATTATCACAGCACATCCAAGGCTTTAATAGTAGTTGCGTCACCGGAATCGTGTCGTAAGGCCAAAGGGAGCTTGTTGCACAAAGTATAGATGATTTTGCGAATGCTAATACCACCGCGCTCATTTTTGTCGATGCCAAATTGGTAAAAACTAAAATGTTTTCGCGTGGATCACACTCCCGCTTTTAGAGTAGACATGCGTGCTGTAAATCACGCAACAATAAATGTGTACTAAGTCGAATAATAATTTTGAAGTTTCAAAACGTCTAGAATGGCGCGAACAGTTAACACAAATAGCTGTAAAATTCGAAAAAAGGTTTTAAACCGTGCGGGTTTCCCTCCGTAATACATTTTGAACCTACTCAATGTCACATCATGGCATCAGGTACAGTTAAACACACAAATTCTTAATCATGTGCCATTAAACTGCAGCCTTAAAGCCATAAAAATGGCAAAACATCGTAAAGGGGTCAAAATGACTCCTCCGGTCCTTCAAGGTATACGAAAATCTCGCTCCTTTTAGTGTTAAATGTTTGCGAGATGATACCTCGTTAAATTGGAGCCCCTATTCTTTAACGTTTCATTACAGTTTCTGTAACAAAAAATAAATAAATATTTTAGAATTCCTTTTATTATTGTGTGTACTAATTACACTGTTGAGTTTGCCGTGTAAAAGCACTACCGACGAGAGGCAACGAAACTGCTTCGTGAGTGCTTGGCCGAACGAACGGACAATTGTTCGTTGCGGTCACTTCCTCACCTTTAAAAGTGCAGCCATTCGTATGTCCTCTCGGAATTTGTGATATGAGTCAGCCGCCACGTCATGCGCGTGAGGATTTTTCATACCAAGCTTGCCGAGGTGCAAAACGTGGTCTGCTGCGCTTTCAGCTTTCCCTAGAAAAAAAAGGTGAGTCCGCTGTTTCCAGGCTTGGCATCGACGAGTAAATAGGTAGGCTCGAGCGTTAACATTAAACATCGAGGTTTACTTTGGTTGTTCCGTATTTATTCATTTAAATAGTTTCAGTTTACTTTCAATTTGGCATAAATTGTTTGGTCAAAAGCATTCACATTATGGGGGCAGTAAGAATTGCCCGTTATTTTCTTGGCATTTGTTTTTGATCGCTTTTGTTTAGCTGGGATGTCCGCCACATCGCGTGGCGTTGGCCGGAGCCACGAGCCTCGCCTACCTAAGACTGCACTTTATCTTTTGCCCTATGATAGAGTCATAGTTTAACCTTTCTATTCCTCACTAATTGGATTTTGGGGGTTTCGTGGGAGGAGAGGTATAGGGCCTGGGACACCATCTTCTTTTGTATTGTGTTTGGAATTCACCCTCGCCACGGACCTGTCTGGTGTATAGGGTGATTTGAAAAAAATTAATTTGTGAATAAAGGTGTTGTTGCTATTGAAATGTAATCCTGTTAATTACCCCTCTACCCGATAGTGGAAGTACTAGATTACAATTAAATAATTCTAGGGGCGGCCTGTGTCCACGTGGCGCCCAGGCTGACTTTCTAACCACCACCTGCTACCGCATTTTTAGCCCGCCCTTCTGCTTTGAAAAAGCTATCCAGCGGGCTCATGCAAACGACCTCGTCCTCGTGTGTGTCTGTCTGTCTGTCTGTCTGCGTGTCTGCGTCACTAGAAGGAGATGTGCTAAAGACTTGAAATTTTCAGGGTATCTTCTGGTCCACTCCTAGAAAACGAAACGCCTACGCCAAATCCTGGCAACCACCCCTAAGGGTGTAGATGGGGGTATCCAAGGTTCAAACCTTCTCCCAAAAAGTATTTTTCCTTTTTATGTTCTCCGTTAAGGCGCTACAGGGTCTTTTTTTGACGAAAATAAGCTAAAAAATGCCATAGTTAGCAATAAGTTGTAGAAAATGCCTAAAAACCGTAAAATAGAAAGGAAACTCTCCCCACACTCCCAAAAAACGTTTTCTAAGCAGAAAGGTGGGTTGTAGTCGCGGTGCTTCACCGTTACATCCCTTTCTCGAGTCTTTGGGGCAAACTCAAAGACGACGGGTTTAAGCGGGCCGAATGCCCGCTTCATCATTCGATCATGTTCTTCAGTAAATGGGGGCAGCCCGACATGTCCAAGGTAAATACGTCCACAACAGTTTGGACGTAAATGAAGCGCGTTGCAAAAACATGTCCAATGATTTGGACGTAAATTAACGCCTACGATTGTTACGTCCACAGTGTGGATGTACTTACGATCCGTGTAAGGCTGGCAAATATAACTCCACAAAATCGGGCGCTTATTGTCACCTCTGGGATTTACACATCCTCAGGCATGACAAAAGGAACCAAAGAGTATGCCTGTATGTCTGTTTCTCCTCTGCATTGATAAACTAAGTTATCAACTGTTCAACACTTTTGAAGTGTGCAACAGAGTTGTTCTGCTCTTGCAAGTGTAGCTCGCGACATGAGCGGCAATATGCACTGAGCCCAAACCGGGAATGTACCCCACGGTAACATCAGAAACAATCACACACAATCAGAAACAATCACGCGCAATTAGAAACAATCACACACAATCGGAAGCGATCACATACAATCGTGCATTTTTTCATCTTAAATGAAAAGTCAAATCTTCATGAAAATTGTATTTTTCCTCTAACAATAGAAAATGTTCCCCTAAGCAATTTACTTCTAAACATTCACTAGGGTTAACAATCACGCCTTACCGTATGAGTTCCATGCCCCTTCTGTCTGCAAAGCGGACACGCCAGCACCTATCAGCAGTTGTTTTGGCACGGTGTAAGGGTCTTCCTGATGTGGCATGATGCCTCCCTGAGCCATGGCCACAGCCATCACCCATGCAGTGAAGACATATGAATAAAACATGGTGTTTCTGTAACAAACGGTGTTCGTGTTCGGGTCAATCTTAAGACTTCACATAGAAGAAAGCAAGTGGCCCTGAACACGGTTAAACAGGGTAAATGTACTCCAGGGACACCTGTGGCGTAACAGGCTTTCGCGATACAGGCTTCCGCGATACAGGATTTCAACGGAGTCCCAGCGTCGAGGTCCAGGGTTCAACTCCCTTCACCTTTAGTTCCAAGATCGTCATTCGGTAAGGTAAGTCAAGATAAAATAACATGCGATTCGACGCATCCGTGCAACAAAGGCGGATCAGAGAGCGGTCGCTGAACAACGGCGCATCAGAAAGCGGTCGCTGAACAACGACAGATCTGCTTTTTGCTGATCTCTGCTTACTTGACTTTGGAGGTCTCTGACTCTCCTTAGATATCGCATCATTTTGGGTGCTGTCTTTTTTTATACACGAGATGATGACAATTAAAATGGTGTTTCACTGAAAACGATACAACTTCTCCGCGATGAGTGAGAGGCCTCCAAAGTCAAAAATTCCGAGTTCACCGTCGGACGATTACGATTACGAACAGAGATGGGTATGAAAGGACCTCAGAGGTAATTTCACAAGTGGTGGGCTGGAAAGTTTACTTTCGCAACCACCTGGAAGGGGATTTCCCCATACCGCTGCGTATTTCCTCGCCATGGAAAGGAGATTTCACCGTGACGGGTGGCCACCCTTTTCCCGGGGAAAGTAATCTTTCCAGCCCACGGACGATAAAATTCAGGAGAGATTTCGGTTGAACGCAAATGGGCACAACAGGTCTTATAAGCTGCAGCGGTACTCAAAGAAATGATTTCCATGCCTCTTAAGCTCTGTCATACTCCGGTAAAAATTTGCACAAGGAATTTGTATTGCGATAAACTGCCGCTAGATGGCGTTGCAGTGATCGCGTCTCATGAAACCCAGTTATTCATATTTTATTTAAAATTCCATTGCAAACTGCCTTTTAATTTTACGTGGTATGTTAACGTCTCGTGTAACAGGCTTCGCGATATCTCACGAAACAATGTTACGCTGCGACGCGCCTGGAATACATCTACCTTGGCCTGCGGCGCTGACACCCGAGTTTGGTAGTACAAAAAGATACGCACTGAGAAAAATTTTTGGTGCCAGGCACTAAAACTTTAGTGCCCAGGTCGAAAGTTTTTCGACGCACAAAAGTGTTTAGTTCCAGGGGCAAAAGGCGTTTAGCGCGCCGACTTTGGTGCCAGGCGCTAAATAGATTAGGCAGTGGCACTAAAGAATATGCAAGCTCACAAGGGAAGGTTTTTAGGTGGTACACACCAATTTCGTTGGGCGCGATACATATTGCAGGGGACATATGTAGATTAAGATTCGCACCAGTTTTAGCTGCCCATACTCTGTTTTTCGTTTGTTTTGGACAATTTTTAGTAGGAAAACATCATAAAAGCAGCAAAAATGTGATCTTCAAATGCCCATATCTCCGGAACCGTTTGAGCTACACCGCCCAGATTTTGCACAGAGGTAGGCCGAATTGGTAACTAAATTATCGTGAAGCATAATTATTTTCGAAAAACATCGAAGAAAATGTCACAAACTATGTGCACCTTTCTTACTTGAATTTCGACTTGGATTTCGGACCGTTTCAACAATTTTTTTCGACTCTTCTCATATTTTTAGACGGTTAAGGTATCTATGCGGACTACCTCTGTGCAAAATCTGGGCGGTGTAGCTCAAACGGTTACGGAGATATAGGCATTTGAAGATCACATTTTTGCTGCTTT
>NW_026267261.1:661817-664427 GCF_000697945.3 Frankliniella occidentalis | reverse complement strand
TCAGGCATTACACTAAAACTTTTCCCCGAACATAAACTAGGTACGATGACACGGACAATATTTTTACTGGATTTGGTCCAAACTCTGTAACCAGGGAATTTTCTAGTAGAGTTGATAATTTTCATACGGGTGGAATAGCCCAGAACTTTCCGTACAAGTCTCCTTACAAAAATCAGCGACATAGTATCAAATGGCGGCAAGTGGCGGCACCTCAATGTATAATGCGCCGATAATATGGGTGAACTGCCCAAGGACCTGATGCTGTGTGCACCCGGGGCACCCAGCGAGATATAAGGCAGGCATTTCGATAGTGGTGCCATCTAGCGGTGACATCTGAACTACTCAATCATGCATACTTCGTGCATCACACAAAGTGCACCTCAGCCTATAGCACAAGACGTGTTTGGCGCCTGGCGCTAAACCCCATTATTGCTACGCCTCGGAAATTCTATTGGCCAGAACTAAAAGTTTTGCCACGGGGGCAAAGTGGGACGCATTAAACGTAGGGCCCCGTGCGTTAACATTGTGCACGGGGTAGCTGAGCGAAGTGCATTAAAATAACAGAAGACGTAAAAACTATAGAACAAAACTGGAACGAGTGAGGGCCCGCCTAGTAGGTAGGCAACCGGTTCTCTGCTCCAAGAACGTGAGAGATGGGGGGAGAGGGGGGGGGTCGCTTTCAATTATTCCGTCTCTATCGTGAGCCGTCTAAGGGATTAGGAATTTGTCTCAAGATCCGTATTTGTACATGAGGCATCCCCCCCCCCCAGCCTCCCCCGAGGGGTACTTCCCTATAAATTCACGCATACATCAATTTGTCTCCTTTTCTCGAAATTTATTTCCCCTTTATTTTCCCTTTATCTTTCTGATATTTTTCTAATTTTTTTCTAATTAATTTTTTTTAAATGATTTTTTAATGATTTTTATGATTTTTTCGATACGTCAATCTTTGAGCAAGAGGGTTTAAAATCAATACAGTTCTTGCTTTTTATGATACAAAGTTACAATTAAAATTTGAGGCTCGGAGCTCAAACCGTTTTCTTTTTTTATCGTGCGGACAGACAGACAGACAGAGAAACAAACTAACAAACAGATACGAAATTTTGATCATCAGTGGATAATAGGCTTCGCTATCTCTCAGCCAATAAGACTTTCAAATGTTTTAACAGAAATCTATGCGCAGTTTAAACGATGCAAATTTTAAGTTGAAATCTTCTTCAACAAATTGTTTTTCGATTTTTCTATTAAAGATCTTGTTTGTTTTCAATAGAAGATATTATCTGGCATCAGAAGCAGTATATTTATATCAATAGTAACTATTCATATTTGTAATCTGTAATTTGAATCTGTAAAAGTTCAAGGTTGTGATTTTTGGTGGTACCCAAGTCAGTATAAGTGGTGTGTGAAAAGGGGTTCTGAATGAAAGTGGAATGGAAGTAATTGTAGTTACTAATCTTTTTACTATCCCTCAGGTGTACTTATATGTGGGATGTGCCGTGATATCTATTGATAAACTAATCTACTTAACTTTGATAGTGAATTTGATTTGTTTAAAATAGTACCCACCTACATAATTATTATCTAGTTTTTATCACCTGAATCGTTCTGACTCATAATAAAAATAACCAGAAACAACAAGTTTAAAACTAGGGGCTCAGCTGTGATGCAATGCCTGAAGGCGCGGTATCCTCCCACATCGCGTCATTGCCATGTGTCGTGGTTGTATTCTTGGAATCAATCTTGTCGAGGGTTGGTGCTTGAGAGGAAGAAGTGGCGTGTATCTCATAGGCTCACTCGCGTTCCATAAAGGCCGACGCTGCGAGCTCCTCAGGCCACTCAGCTATACCATGGGCGCCCTGCTCGCCTTTCTCCTGTGCCTGAGCGGCCTGCAGGTCCTGGTGGCCGCCCCCCAGGACGCCAGCCAGCATCACAGCCTGCTGCACGACCTGCGCGCTACGCTCGCCGCATCGCCGCCCAAGGTCCCTTCGCCAAGAGTGAGAGCTGATACTGCTGACCAGGTCAGGAGGGAACGTCTCTTGTCAACGTCCTTGTTGTTCTTGGGGGGGGGGGGGAACTGCCTAGGACCAGTATCCTGTCCCCAGAGCCGGATTAAATAACGATTTGGAACGTTTTTTGAGTAATTTTGTAGAAATGTCGCCGTTAAAACGGCCTAAAATGGTTCTCTCATGGCCGAACACATGTGGCAAACTTTTTTTAGATGTATAAGCAACATATGCCACTCATGAAGCGTCTCTGTACTACTTTGATATATTTTTTACCCGAATTATTCGATTTTAGTGCAAAGTAGTGAAATTTTTCAACTTTGAGGCGTGGTTGGAACCTGAAGTCTTTGTCTCAGCGAAAAAACAAGGTCGGTTCCCAAAACTACACCGAAAATGGCTTGAAGTGAGGGGGGCCCGTTATTAAAATTCAAAAGTCGACCGAGTACGCTACACCCTAGTTAACAGCTCTGCGGGTTACGTTACGGCGTATAGACGATGTGATCGGGCGGCAAAAGTCAATGTGGCAACTGCCCTGCCTGCCTGTCATTTAGAACTTAAACTACGGGATTTGACTTGAATTCAAATCATAAAAATACTTGAGAACAAG
>NW_026267261.1:649139-661563 GCF_000697945.3 Frankliniella occidentalis | reverse complement strand
GAACGCACACATTGACCGTGCTATCCGTCTTGATAGGTAGATGTACGCCTGACCACGTCTCGCGTAGCTGGCTTCGCGATATCTCACGAAGCACTGTTAAGCTGCGACGCCTGGCATACATCTACCTGGGTCTGCGGTGCTGACACCCGAGTCGGTTTAAAGGCACAGTCGTGAATAGTCCTTCAGCCCCAAAAGTCACAAAGTTTGCTCCTAGGGATTTTATGTTGACGAGTTACCCCACCGCACCGCAGACCATCATATATCTGAGAAAAAACATTTGAATGTTTTGTGATCATTTCCATGTGGAAATCGCCCTCTGGTGCCTAAAGGGTTAGAGATAGAGCCAAACGGAAAAAAATTGCCCTTACTACTACATTGACGAGTTACCTCTTAGAAAGATGTGAAAAAAGTATTTTTACTCGAACAGACAGACAAACAAACAGACGCGAAACTTTTTGATCATCACTGGAGCAATAGGCTTCGCTATCGCTCAGCCAACAAGAATTTCTCAACCGAGTGTGTCTCCTACACCGTTCCGATCCCTTCCATGTGTTATCTCTCGGAGTTCGCAGCTTGCCGCAGCTCTCGACGGGAACAATCGGTTTGCATTACGAACTGTTTGTTTGTAAGCTTACGAAGAACTAGTTTGTTATCGAACGCTTCAAAATCCTTCGTAAACTCCAATAATTTTGGTTTGCATTACGAACCTGTTGTTCGTTAGCAATGTACAGTACCTGGACAACCTGTCGATAAGTTTCGACAAAATTTGTCACCAGATCGGAAACGCTACGACATGTTTTCATCTTAAAGACACCATCCATAAAATCTACTTTGAATCTACATGATCTCAGAGTCCTGCCTTGGTCGAAATATTTCCGAACGCCAAACGGGTGCACCACCATAACGCTGAAGCCTTTCGGTCGCAAATATGTTTTCATTATGAGCGTAACATGCAGAGCTTACGACCCAGAGTTCAATTAATGTTGGTATGCAGCTTTGCTTGGATTTATCTGGCTAGTCTAGAGCTGAGGGTACTTTCAGTTTAACATTGATCACGACAGGGGTAAGCTGGATGCAAAATTATGCCGCTTAGCAAACGGGAAAGCAAACCGAATGGAAAAATTCATTACCCATTTCATCATTTTTCAACTAAAATAGGTCTTGGGTATAGAAATCTAATTATAAATTCCACCTACAGGACGTCTGGCCGAGGGGACTTCTCCTAGGAGCTGGGCTGTCAGCTATCCAGTCCGAAGGGGCAAGTAGGGAAGAAGGTAAGAAACATTGTGGGTACAAGTCGTGGGGGAAACAACTCTTGTAAGAAGTCTACTACTACATATGATTACGCGATTACGCGTGAAATTACGCACGTTTACACATAATTTTACCTTATTTTCGGTTATTTTACAACGAACCTACACAACACGGTTATTTTAATTGATTTATTGACGACAATCTACATGTCCAAACACATTCAGTGATGTGCCACACTTGGTGTTCCACCCAGCTGAGACATGCCCATTTATGGCTTTTTTAGCCGTGTTTAGTAGAATTTTGCTCAGTTAAGGCCCTACCTGGCCTCGGACCCTTAAGTGGAACAACACGTGTGGCACCTCACTTTTTGTGTTTTGACGTGTATATTTCTCAAAACAAAGACTACATGTTTTGCAATAATAAGCCCATTTTACAAAAATGTTACTCTTAAGGGCATTTTCCCATAAGAGATCTGTGCCAAACTTTGGTCGCGTGGTCGTGGTGCGACCTTTTCCCGATGTCCAATCAAATTGTATGAGGTGTCGAGAATTTCAGTTTTGCAAGTAGCAATTTAATCCGAGCACCCCTTCTAACTTTTTAAACCTCCAGTTCTTTTGTGTTTTTTTTTTGTTAAGTTACTGATTTGTTTGCATGAAGAGCAAAAAGTTCGGCGGATGTTCAGACGCAGTTTGGAGTGAAACGAGCTTATTTTAACCAGTGTCGAACGACCGTTAAATCACCCTGTAAAAATCTCTAACTTTAACGTGAAATTTCCAACGTCTTGCGTTACGTTATATAACAAAGATTGTTGTACGTTACGTTGAGTTACGGACCCCTGATTAGAGCGTTGAACGAGGCTGGAAGGGTTATGGATTGCCATGAGTGCACTCATATATATTTAATTGTCAAGAAAACCACGCAAGAGCGCCCAATATATTCTTTCTAGCTACTGCTTGATGAGCTAAATACAGTTATGTACAACACCCCTCTGGAAGCTGTGGAGCCGTGATTGTATGCCATTACCAAGACACCAATCTCCTGTTCATTGCATTGCAATGAAATTTGCAGCATTATAAAATGCTGTGTATTCAATAACACATTTGAGACATTCTTACGACGCATCCTACGAACAAAGTCCGATCTCCCGGCGCACCGTTTAACACTGTCCGATCTCCAGGCGATCCGTCCAACACTGCCCGGTGTGTCGCTCTACCAAAGTTCGATCTCCCGAGCGAGGTGGAAGTTTAGACGCCTCGTACGTTCATTCGTTAAGATCGTAGCATTTTATTATTGGCCCAATGTGTTGCGTAATCTTTTAGGATTACATAGAATCTGCTAGTTTTCTTTTAAGTGGATTATCAACAAAGGTACTCTTGTTTGAAGCCTACGCCTACGGTGCAAATAAAAGCTGAAAAGGACATCAAGCTTCATTGGAGCGACACGCTGGGACATCGGACATTGTTGGACAGCACGCCCAGAGATCGCACAGTGCTAGACGGCGGGCCGGAAGATCGAACTTTGTTCGTAGGATGCGTCGACGAACTATTAACATGCTGCAAAGAAATTTGTTTGTGACGTAGCAAAGAATTAGTCCGTAACCTAGCAAAGTAGTTTCTCGGAACTCAAGAAGTAAATTGTTCGCAATTCGCAATGAAAAGGAAATAATCTGCAATGCAAACTTTCTTACAACGCTTTAAAATTCTTTACAAAAATTTGGGACTGCTCCCCCGAGTTAGCAAGACGTAAGCGAGAAATAATGACATGTTTCTGTTTACGCTACACTTCAGGTAAAGGTGAAAGTATGATAGACTTTGCTATGAATTTCCCCGGCCTTTTCACGGACAACGTTAGTGTGGCTGCCGATCACTACCACAGATTTCGCGAGGATCTCGATCTTGCGAAAGAAATGAAGGTACGTTTCAGTTCTAGCGTAATTTTACAACTTTGAAATTCGTGGTTGGAAAAAACGATAACAATTCTTGTTAACTGCGAAACGGACCTGGTTAAGAAAATTTTGTCGCCCTTCTTGTATGGAATGTTCTTAATGTGTCTTTTTGCGTGATATTTTCGTGAATTAGCCTATTAATCATTACTTTTATAATTGAACACAATTTTTGGCGTGGGCGCTGGGCAGCGCGCTCGGGGGGCAGAGAGCAATGTGTCTATTGTTGCTCTGGTACTCGGGCGTGGGTGTGGAGCTGCTCAACGGGTGGTATTGAACCATGTCACTCCTCCCCCTGTCTAGCAGAAACGGGTCCGTTTAAAAAAAAAAAAAAAACTCGTACTAAGCACTGGAAGGGGGGGGGGCAGCACTTCAAAGTCGATTTGTCGAAAATGATTGTGTTTTTTCAAAATATCGAAATTATTGACGTCGTTTCTTACGCACGCTGTGTCGCAGGTTCTGAACTGTTTTATTCTTTCACATTACAGTTTACATCGCACCGCTTTTCTATAGCATGGACCCGTGTTCTTCCAACTGGGGGTGTGGACAATGTTAATGAGAAGGGCGTTCAGTTCTACAAAGACTATATTGATAAAGTAATAAGCAACAACATGGAGCCCATGGTAAGTCTGAACCGATTTTTTGTTCACTCGTTTGATATATATTATTATATAATAGGTCAATATTCTTAAAATTCATAGTAAACGCATCTACAAGAGCGCATTTAGAGAAGAAATAAAGAAATCAGTACCTGAATCAGTAAAAATAATTGATTCATAAAAAGTAATGAACAGTGCTTTTTAGCAGATGATACCTTAAATACTTTCACTAAATATAAAGAATACAAAAGTAACTTTAAGGTATCAGCTACCCTGATGAGCCGACGGACAGGGCTCACGGACAGCGGCTACGGACAGCATGAGGACAATTTGAGGACATGTCCACTGGTATGTCCATGAGTTGTCCGTGACCCCAGTCCGTGGATTGAAACGTCCGTGGAATTGCCCGCAGCTGTCCGCAGTCACCCGAGATCCTAGCCGTGTCCGCCATAGTCCGCAAAACGGTCCACGATGAATGTCCGTGTAGCTGTAGCTGTCCGGGATGGTTAAAGGAAATTTCGATGAAATATGCTGTCCGCGATCGTGTCCGTGGCACGTCCGCAGTCATCTGAGATCCTATCTATCCGTGGATCTGTCCGCAATAGTCCGTAATCCAGTCCACGAGATTTGTCCGCGTTACAGTCCTGAGCTGTCCGGGATGTTTGAAGGAAATCCCATAGATATCTGTTGCGTTTAAGAGATAACATTGAGTGACCGTGATGACATCACGATCTTTGGTTCAAAAATTGCCGCCCTCCCGCACTCTGGTGACGATGGAGGACTCCGGGCGAACCGGATAGAGGGTGGGCGGGCAGAGGGTCTTAGTCTGAAGAGGTTGTATATGACCACCGCGAGTTGGTGCAATACGTCATATGACAAACAATATAAGGGTTGACTAGATAATGGGCAAGTGTGAACAGCCTAAGTACCCCTTTCTTCACCCACAGATTATCAAATGTACTAGTTAAAAAGACTTATTCATGTACAAATGACTTATTAAAAACTTTGATGTGTCAAAATTCCGAAGCGCCATCTAGTGTTCGACTGGTTGAACTCATCTCAGTCCGCAAGTGTCCACAAGTGTCCGTGGGTATACTATGACGGTATGCAACTGTTTGGTGCGTAAAATTAGAGAAGAGTCGATGGACAACTCGTGGACATGTCGGCGGACATGGCACGAACGTCATGATGTGCAAGGCAATGGACATGTCGATGGACAACTAGCGGACAGTCCTACGAACCAGTCCGGTGGAACGGTCCGTAGACATTTGGTGGTCATAGGTAACGGACAGATATATGGACAGACGAGCCGTGGTGGACAGCTGCGGACACATGCCATGGACGTTTCAAACGACGGACTGTAGTTATGAATGCAGACTGAACCGAGGACAGGTCATGGACTGGTCCTCGGACTGACTGATGGACACAATAGACACGGTGGGCAGTTGGGGACTGCACAAGGACAGCCACGGATAGTTGGGGACTGCACAAGGACAGCCACGGACATATGCGGACCATTCCACGGACTGTCCATCGGCTCATCAGGGCTAGCTTTAACTCTCGATAAGCAGGAAACAGAACTAAGAGCAAAACTAGAAATCATATTTTTGAGCGATGCGAAATGGTGTCTGAGTGAGTGAGTGTCAAGCCAGCCAGCAGGTCCCTTCCTTGCTCTGCCTAACAATACTGCGCGGGATAGGCCCCTGGCACAACAATACAACAGGGCTGCCGGCCGCCCCTCCCTCCTCAAATGTCTTCCTCTACGCCTTTAGGCCACCAAGTTGCAAGGCTGCAAGCAACCAAACAAATTCAGCTAATAAGGGAAAATAAGAACAGAGCCATATTCATAAATTTGTATTATCTGCTTTCAAGATCGATTCTTATGATTTTTTGTGGAAATTGATTCCAGTACCCCCTGGTTATGGGCTTTATTCATTTTTACTAGCTTTAGCTGTGATTTCAGAACTGTTTCCGGTCCTGGTTTCCTTATTTTCTATACGCGCACAGTTAGACCGTGTATTATCTTTGATCGCAGTGGATATTCATTTTTTGTAAGCTCCTTTACTTTCAATACTTTACTTTTAAATAAAATGCTAGGCTTTATAACGAATACAGGTACATAGCTAAAACTGATTCCAATTAGGATATTTAATTTTCAGTCCAGTACCTTCCGTACTTAACGATGTCCAGGCGCAGTTTAGCTCTCTGTGCGCTAGGCTTGGATCCGGGGGGGAGGAATACACAATAGTGATTGGTTCTTTCGTAAACTGTTTAAGTACATTTTTACTGCAGTTAACTGTAGTTAAACTGAAGAAAAGTATATGGATTTCGCGTTGGGCCTGCAAACTGGTTTAAAACTTTAGTTTAACTGCACGTTAACTTTAGATTGACAGGACGAGTATAAACCGTAGTTTTGTCTACAGTTTAGCATTAGATCCTCCCACCCGGGTTATTTGCATTGCAGCTAAATTGACGCAAAGGATATTTTAAGGGAGCACACCCTGTGAAATCGGGGTAGGGTCGGGGTGGACCTATCCTTTGACCACGGCGAGGAGGGGGTAGGGCGCATTTAAAATAAGATTTCTCTGCGAAGGACTGATCGTTCAGAACGATCGAGGTGTCTAAACACAACGTTTTTCCTTGCAGATTCGATATTTTACATGTACGAGTTATAAGAAACAGCCGTTTGTTCGATTTCGACGGATTAAAATCACCCTGAAGACGACTTCGGGCCGCAGCGTCTCCGGTGGGCTGACTTACAGTTCGCTATTCTCTGGAAATACTCTACTCACCTCGACATCGGGGTAATATTACAAGAGTTTAGACTTTGTAGATTCGTAATAACAATACGAGGTCGACGAAATATGAACCGCAAGTTATTTTAGTTGATTTAAATGAACGAAGTGCAGGAGAACGGGATTCTTGGCCTAGCCTCGCTACCGGGTGCCTCCCACCACCTCGCGACTTTGATCATTCGAAACAAAAGATCAAAAGCCCAAATAATCAAAATTCACACGTCTTTAGAGGTTTTAGTGTTGCGGAGATCGTCTCACAACGCTTCGAGAGTCTCGGGTGGGGCTGAGCCAAAGTGAATTTACGGATTATTTACGCTACGAGGGGAGAGGCACCCTGTAGCGAGGCTAGGCCAAAAATCCCGTTCTCCTGCACTTCGTTCATTTAAATCAACTAAAATAACTTGCGGTTCATATTTCGTCGACCTCGTATTGTTATTACGAATCTACAAGGTCTAAACTCTTGTAATACTACCCCGATGTCGAGGTGAGTAGAGTATTTCCAGAGAATAGCGAACTGCAAGTCAGCCCACCGGAGACGCTGCGGCCCGAAGTCGTCTTCAGGGTGATTTTAATCCGTCGAAATCGAACAAACGGCTGTTTCTTATAACTCGTACATGTAAAATATCGAATCTGCAAGGAAAAACGTTGTGTTTAGACACCTCGATCGTTCTGAACGATCAGTCCTTCGCAGAGAAATCTTAGTTTAAATGCGCCCTACCCCCTCTTCACCGTGGTCAAAGGATAGGTCCGCCCCGACCCTAGGGCGTTGCCATACCCTGGTGAAATGTAACGGTGTGCAAGAATCGTCACTACATAAAAACTACACGCTGCTCGGATTTACGACTCAAGGTGTATTAAGACCATAGAGATGGACGATAATTTCACCGTTGGAGCCGGTTAGCGCAACGGATGGGTCTGCGACTGTAATAAAGAGTTGCTATTTACTATTAAAAGATGCCGCTAGTGGTTAACATGGGCATGTTGCAAATTTCAAAACGGAAGTACTCGAAAAAAAATCACAAAGCACGAAAATGGACAGAAAGACAACAACATTTTTTTTCGTATTTCAGCAACGTGATTTTTTTTAGTATTTCCATTTCGAAATTTGCAAGACCCCCAGGTCAACCACTAGCGGCACCCTTTAAGATTATTCAGCAAATTTTGCAACAGTCGCAGATCCATCCGTTTCAGCACAATCGTGCACACCGAAAAGAACTGCATCGTCCAGTTGGAGGCGAAGTTGGCCATGTTCCTGGAGAGTGCGCGCATCAGCGCTAAGGCAAAATCAGCGTTCATCTATGCTTTTAATACACATTTAGTCCTATCGATGCGGCGTGTACGGTTTATGTGGTGACGATTTTTCCAAACCCTCCAATTCACAGGTCTGCCCCCTGAGAGGTGGAAACACTGCTAGAACAACTGAATAGTGACGTACATCATAAGTGTTTAGTTTGCACTTCCATGTATGACAACGTGTTTAACGTATATGCATCATGAATGTTAACATTGAAGCATTTCGTGCTGTTTTTAAGTATGCATTTGGGTAAGGCTTCACATAACTAAGCGTAGAAATGCGATGATGTCCCAAGTGTACACTCAACTATACACTTGCGAAATGTCTAAAAGCTCGAGATCAGGTGATGTGTAGTTTGAACTTTGCATGACATTGTGTACAAGTTTCATGCCGGGTGTCCCGGCTTTTACATGCCAGTAAGGCGGGTTATATACGCGCTGGCTCGCAGGCGCTGTCGGGAACGCGCAGGATTTCGCGCACACTGTTAAAGTCTTACGAAGAAAAATGCCAAATCCTTTGTAATACGAAGGATTTGGACGCTTCGTAGGGAGAAAATCCTTCGTAGGTACGAAGCATTTGGCATTTTGCTTCGTAAGACTTTAACTGTGCATCCCCGGGTTCCACGGGGAGGCTCGCGGTTGCGCGGGGATGCGCGAAATCCTGCGTGCTCCCGACAGCCCCTGCGAGCCGTTGCTTATGCAACCCGCCATACTGGCATGTAAGAGCCGGGACACCCTATACATCAAGTTGTACCACACCAGGATCCCAAATCCCATAATTATGAAAAAGATACGATTATACGACATCCTGAAAGACAACGGAGTTGTAGTGCACACATTTCGAATCATCATACAAAATAGTAATTTGGAGCCGAGCACATTTGTACGAGCGCGGTCATATATGCTTGAGCATTTGGAGGATTCTGTGAAAAAAAATCCAACCACCCAAGCCCCTTTCTTTGTCCAGTGTTTAACTATTACAAAGCATAGGTATCCTTCACTACTTACTGATTGCTGTTATTCAAAGCCGTCGCTCCCGTGCTGGAACAGACTATGTTTTTGCGATGCCTAATTAACATACTATCGATCGATACGTTTTGCTATGCCAAAAGATAATCATGTCAGTTTTTCGACACTTTCTACGTTCCACAGCGCTGTCCTCTAGTGATAATTTCTTAAATAATAGCATAAGCGAAAGAATAAACATATCTTTTCTTCTCTGCAACCAATATTGACGAACTTATAAATTTAAAGAAATAAGCGAAACAGAGAGCGTCAAACATAAAAGAGAAAAGTCTTTCTGCATAGCGAAACAGAAAGTAAAGTCTTCCGGCATCGGGAAACAGCTAGAATGTTGTCCAGGCATCTCGAAACACAAAGCCTGTTATTGCACGAGGGCGACGACCTTTTGTTTATCGTAAAGATTCACTTGGACTTGTTGGTCGGCAGGTCACCATGCTTCATTTCGACCAGCCGATTCTGGTGGAAAATGCTACAGGTGGCTGGGGCCATTCGGAAATGATTGACAAATACGTCGACTATGCGGACTTCTTGTTTAGAACTTTCGGAGACAAGGTTTGTGAGACGTTCTATTGTAAAAAGTAATGTTGTTGACTTAGATATGTGTATGCTGTTCCGCGTCTCGTGACAGAGGCCATAAGCTTCACGAAATGTATGGTTGACTTTACCCTGGTTGCCACCCATGAAATCTCCGGCTAATTTTAAAAGAGTAACCTTAATTGAGAACGGCAGCTCGTGGCAACTCTCCAGATTGGCTGAAGTTTTGTCTACTCCTTTCTCACATAGGTCACTGGGGAACCCTACCTAGACGGTCGATGTCTCTCAGACAGAATAGTTAAAGTATACTCAGTCAGTTAAGTCCGAGAGATAGGTTAGGATCAGGGGCCCGTAACTTGACATAACATACATCACATCACTTGTTAGTAGCACATTTTTTAAAAATTTAAAAATGAAATGTTAACTTACGTTAAGTAACGATTTTCAAAAGGTTGTGTTCATAAAGTTTCAGGTGTAACCGAAAACTTAACGCTAATGGTAACATTCGCGCATTTCATGACTGATATTGCACAGACACGAACATAAAAATAACGTACTTTTCCTCATCAAATACATGAGTGTTAAATACATAACACTCGGGAGCCCCAATAACCTACCTAATGTTATATCGCGCCTGTAGAGTCAAACTTGAGTTTGTTAGAATTAGAAAAACGTGATGAACACGATGAAAACGATATCGGACCTTTAAGCATGCTATTTAGTGTTAATCTATGAAAATAATAGATCATGTTCACAATTTCAACAAATTAACACCATATCTTATTAACGAACCTGAAAAATTCGTCACGTATGTTCAAATGCTTTTTTATGTGTTCCCCTCTTTTTTCCGATCAAACTGATACCAAATTTGACTCAAATAGGAGCAATATAACGTTGAGCGCGGGAGGCTGCTTCAGGAAAACAGTTGAATGTTTGTTGTGGTCCGTGGCGGCCATCTTGGAACTTCTTCTTGTTCTTCTAACCGCTAAAATCACTCTTTTACGTGGTGTGCCGTACCGTATACATTTACCGTGGAATTTACCAACAGTGCTTGTTAAGTTGGCTGCGCGGGCCTCTATTCATTTAGATTTAGAAGAGTACAGTCAATGTGTGCTTTACTAGGACTGTTTTCAGACATTTAATCATCAACTATTTACAGGTTAAGTACTGGAACACTATTAATGAGCCTAACATATATTGCAACTACTTTCGCTCCCTGTTGCCCGACCTGGTTCCGGTTGAAGAACGCGACAAATTTTACGACTGCATGCACAATATTGCTGTAGCACATGCGAAGACTTACCGCCTGTACAAGCAAAAGTATGCAGCAAAACAAAAAGGCATGTATCCAAAGTGATTTGTGACGAGACGGCGACGCCTACCTTCCGATTTTATAACACGAATCTCCGGGTGCATTTGTCACATACGAAGCAAATGCATCACATGGTCAAGTAATCCCCTCAGATTTTTCACAGGATCTGGAACAGCAAAGAGTTAAATTAGCACTTTTGCCATAATTGGCCACTCGCAAAGCTGCGCAGCACGGTGTTTTTCTGGAGGCCGGAGCTGCTTTGAGAAGGTTCACCGAATCCGCTACCTGGCCGTCTAAGGGACAAAGCCAGAGTGCTTTAAGTGTTATTTCATTTCAAAGCTGTTGGATAATAAGCAAAAAACATGTCAAAGTCATCGCCAGCAGTGTATGGTGGCGATGAGTTGGGACAGGCCAGTAGAGTGAAAGGAGAGCTTAGCTCAGCTCAGCCTTGAGAAGGGCGGCTGTGCGAGTGACCTCTGTAGCTGATGCATTACTTGCATTCGCTCGCATTCACTTATGCATTGAGATTTTTTTAGGGCGATAGGCCGAACACACAATTTACTAAGCCCGAGGGGGCCACGTCTCAACCAAAATGTGTACGCAGATTGTATAATTGCGCTCGATTGCACAGCTCTATATTTAAATTATTAGGAATTTAAGTGTGAATTTTCTGCACTGTTCCGCTTTCCCTTGCCATTTCTTGCCTTTTGTCACATTTTAAAGAACGTATTTTTGAAATACCCTTTTAAAATGCTAGAAATCGGTATTTTGGAAAATACCGGTTTGTTTTTCAATGCCAGTTAACTTAAGAATACCGGTTCGTTTTACGTTACCGGTTTAATACCGTAAACTGATATTTCAGTGAAAAATCGGTTCTTCACCGAAAACTGGTCTGAAAAAACCGACACCGAACAACCCTAACTTGACCTTCGTGAAACCTGGCGAAACGCAGCACCCATTTGAAATACACAACTCTTTTCTACTTCTTACGGGACAAATATACCAGAAGATTCTTTTGTTAAATACGAGGCACTTGGTCCGAAAGTTAAGTTAGGTGAAACCGCGCCAAACTCTCGGCACGCTGAAAAAACAGAGGTAGGGTTTTATATATATAACACCCTTTAAATGTTATATTCAAGGTCCTAACTGTTTAGAACTCTACCACGTTTAGGCTCGTTTGTTGCGTAAATTAACAACAGTCCTGTTCACGAAAAGGCCTTTGGCAAATAGTGCCCCCCCAAAAGTTGCCATATCCGACCAGTTCTATCCGTGCACCTAGTGTAAGCACACTAGGCAGACGAGTCACCAAATCTCGGAAGAGGACATGTCAAAACGTTTATTAGTCACTCAACTTAATTTCACTATAGCTATGGATTTGCAAACGACTAAACAATATTAGAGCCAATATCGCAAACTCAGGTAGGATAGGCCCATCAAAATCAGATCATGATATTTATTTTCTTAAATCTGCAAACTTTGTCTAGAGTCGTATTATGCTGAATGATACTAAATGGTGGGAGCATTAAAATTACAGTTTATGGCATAATATATTAGGCTACAGAACTTTCAATTAACACACTTCAGTGACTAGTGATCTTAAAAACCACAAAAAGAGATTTGATAAAAATGAATGAAAGAGTGGCAATTTACTTGGAAGTACCCAAATAGTTTA
>NW_026267261.1:637402-643936 GCF_000697945.3 Frankliniella occidentalis | reverse complement strand
TCGAGTTCCGCAGGCCTAAAACTAAGAGAAATACATTTGGTTCGACCACCTGCTGACGCAGTGCGATCACTAAAAGAAACTTTGTGTACCGTGAGGAAGAGACAACGAAAGGGCGACGGGTCGACGGGTGATACCCTTACCTTCATGCTCGTCCTGCTCCTACGGCGCCGTCCCTCTCCCCCCTCCCACCCCGTGACATAGGCGCACTTGTAGAGCACTCGCACTCCACTTGCATTGCACTCGGGCTGCACTCGGGCTGCACTCGCCCCGCACCCTCACATCGCACTCGCTTTGCACTCGCCTGCGCACTCGCATCGCACTGCCGTCGCACCCGCGTTGCACTCGTCCGCGCACTCGCCACGCTCTCGCCTCGCCCTTACCTCGCCCTCGCAGCGCACTCGCAACGCACTCGATTCATTTTTAAATTGGTACGTCTTAGAAAGATGTAAAAAAAATATATTTTTTAACAGTATGTTATTTTGGGTTTTCGTTTTTGATTTTTTTGACAAGTCAATTTTTAAGCTAGATGGCTCAAAATCAATACAGTTCTTGCTTTTTTATGATGCAAAGCTACACTTGAAATTTCAGGTACCTAACTCAAACCGTTCTCGAGTTATCGTGATTACAGACAAACACACAGACAGACAGACACGAAACTTTTTGAGCATCACTGGAGTAATAGGCTTCGCTATCGCTCAGCCAAAAAGTGTCAGCACCTGGTGAAACTACGCAGCGCCCATTTAAAATACCTTAGACTATAAAACGCACGCAGTTCAAAGGCGCGTTTCGAAACGCCCGCAGTTCATACGCGCGTTTCATTACTGGCAGTTGTTTACTCCTTCCAAAACACGCGTAGTTCGAGATCACTGCGCGCGCCGTGTCGAGCGGCGGGTTTCAGTGTGGGTCACCTGCCTGATCCGCAGCGTAGTGGCCGGTGACGTACTACGTGAGTTCAGAATAACGCACAGATTAAACTGCGTGCGTTCCGAAACACGCGTTTAAACTCGCGCGTTTTCACTGTGAAAAACAGTAGAGAGGTTTACAGGAAAATTTTCCTTGACGCAAGTCCTGAAATTAAAATTTGTAATCGTAAAAATAAATGCAGTACGTATCGTCTTAAAATTCGTTGGCGAGTAAAAAATGTGCTCTCGTAAATTTACAACATGAATTATAACTCGAGTTTACAATTTTTTTTTTAATTTTCGGCGGTTTTTTTTCACAGTGTTAGTTTAAGGTGTCCAACTATTTCCTACCACACGGTATAAACAATGTCTCATTTTTCCAGGGGAAAGGGAAAGCTTTGAGGAACTCACATGTATGAAGAAGAGTCCCCCGATCTCGCATCAGATTTTGAGGAATCTTCTCGAAAAATGAGGGAAAATCCCACATTTTTGAGGAGACTTCCTCGAAATCTGAGGGGTTTTCATCAAGCCAGGAGAGTTCCTGAAAGTTTTCCCTTTTCCCTCCAAAAAAAAAATGAGGTATTGTTTTTACCTTGCAGTGTTTTTGAAAAGCTCAACAAGCCACACTCTTCTCTGATGTAATTATTTTTCTGTTAATTTTACGTTCTAAATCTTCAGGAAAAGTCGGTTTGTCTGTGGTGGTCTGGCCAGCATCACCAAAGACTACGCAGTCTGAGGATGTGATGGCATCCGAAATATTTAATCAAGTGTATGTCGGCACTCTGATCCACCCGGTGATTTTTGGGGACTACCCCCCTGTGCTGCGCTACCTTGTGGACAAGGCGGACGCCGAGAGTGGCCTCAGCGAATCGCGCCTTCCAGCGTTCACCCCCGAAGAGAAAAAGTTACTTGCAGGTTAGTCGCCACGTTTATGGTACACTGTACTTTGAATAGAGGTGTGCGAACAGTTCGAATTCGAATCGAATCGAAACTGTCTCGATTCGATTCGTATCGATCTCGAAACAAGCAGGCACTTCGAACTCGAACAATACGGACGCATCAAAATTTTGAAGTTCGAAAACGAAACGACATGTGCACATGGAGTGCACGCTGGGTAACCTACACTAAAGGGAAGGTTTTTCATTGGATAAGAGGATGGTTTGCCAATCTCTTTGTTTTTAAAGAAAGTCTGAGCACCAACTCATATAGGGTATTAATACCCTCATATAATAAAATTCAATGGAGCGCTGCCCGGAACTAAGGAGAACAAAAACGGATCTAGAGAGCGGTGGTGGGGGTGGGCGGGGAGTCTCCTCTACAACTTGCCGCTTCTCCGCGCCCCCGCCCCCACCACCGCTCTCTGTATCCGTTTTGTTGTTCTTCGTTCCGGACGGCGCTCCATTGGAATACCCTATTAAGCGCTGCCCGGAACTAAGGAGAACAAAAACGGATACAGAGAGCGGTGGTGGGGGTGGGCGCGCGGAGGAGCGGAGGGCGGGCGGGGAGGCTCCCCTCCACCCGCCGCTCCTCCGCGCGCCCGCCCCCACCACTGCTCTCTGTATCCGTTTTTGTTCTTCTTAGTTCCGGGTAGCGCTCCATTGAAATGCCCTATTGGCTGCCCCATTTTCATGGTTTATAGCACCTTCTAACATGTTGGGAAATGATTCGATTTTACTCGCATTCGAAATAGTAAGATTCGATTCGATTCGGGGTGAAATTTTAAGATTCGATTCGAGGAAAAAAAATCCAGATTCGATTCAACTCTGAAAAAGGGTGATTCGCACACCTCTAACTTTGAATAAATGATTGCTTATCGTTTTGAAAGATAATAACAAAGCTACCGAGAACTTCTTTTAACTGCTCTCTTTTGGGAACGGTCCAATCAATGCATCGCTGGACATATCGACAGGTGGTCGAGGTTGTCTGCCTAGATCTGCAGGCCTTGACCCCCGACCGCACTGTAGCTATCTCTTGCAGCGATAATTTAATTAGTGTGATCGTGATCATCAGCTCGTGTTCGTCCGGTAAACATACACGAATCTTTTGTTTGCAGGCGGGGTGACTGACTTCATAGCCTTGAACGTGTACAGTAGGTGCACAGCTAGCTACAACCACAATAAAACATCTGGAGCAGAACAATCAATACTTCTGGGCCCTGTGATGAAAGATATGCCCTTCATCGAGGTTACCGGTGTTGGCAACTTTGATGTGGTACGGCAACTATCTTGCAGCTTACACTCACTGTCAAGAGATTAACAGCCTATTAATTCAGTGTACAAATATCATGAATCGGATTTGAATTTCCTCTGAATTTGCCTGAATTGCCGTTGTATTCATTTAATTGCCTAGCAATTGGACAACTTACAATAAAATTTTGACAAGGCATGAGCTCAAATAATTCTGAATTATAACTTGTTTTAATTGTTATTTTAGACTGAAGAGTCTCTTATGCAAGATGCCCTCCTCTGGATTTGGCGCACCTACCACGTTCCGATCATCATCACTGAGAACGGCTACGGAGATAAGAACCATGTGGGGGTTAAGGACACCGTCCGAGCTGCATATCATAGTGTAAGACCCGTGGGAGAACGTGGCGTTTCAGACTAAGGCCGGTTTTTAGCCCGCCCTTCTGCTTTTAAAAAAGCATCAAAGTGGGCTTATGCAAATGCTCTCGTGTCCGTCTGTCTGTCCGTCTGTCTGTCCGTCCGTCTGTCTGTCTGTCCGTCTGTCTGTCTGTCGTCCGTGTAAGAGGAAGGAGGTGAGCCAGAGGTCTGCAAATTTCTGGGTGTCTTAGGGGTCACTCCTGGACAACGGGGTAACAAAGAAATAGGGGTTGGTCCAAAAATTAGGAAAAAAAATATTTTTTTTATGGTCTTCTAAGGGGTAACTCGTGACAGTAGAAAACTATAGGCGAAAATTTTGTCCGTTTGAATCAATCTTGCACCATTTGGGCCGCCAGAGTGTTTTTTTCGACGATAATACGGTGAAAATGACCACGTTGCACATAAAGACGTACATGGAGGTGTCCAATCGTAAAATGTGAGAGGAAGTAAGGGAGGGTGGGGCAGTGTGTAACAGGGGCAGTGTGTAACAGACCTCTGTATTTCGAATATGGCACGTCCAGAACCAAATAGGAATGTTTACATAATGTCTTCTGAATGACTAATAAGTTCATGTGCAATCAATAACTACGTGGTTGGGGAGGTCTGACGGCGGTGAGAGGACGGCCAAATCAGGCTAACCCGGTTTTTACGCAATTTTCATCGTATAAGGATATAAACTCTTGGGGTTGAGCTCGTTGGGTTACAAACTACCTCCCTACTAATGATTTACTAACGAAGTATACAACTTAGCACTTGGAAGGTGGTCGGTGTCACTAACATATCCTCGAGGGTTCTCGGCCTACGAAGCCACAAAACAGGCTGTGAACCTTGGGGCAGTGTGTAACATAAGCGTCTTGCGTAGTCTGTGGCTGTGTGTACAAAACAAATCGTCTTATTTGCTTATGTCAACGGTGTTTATCCCGCCATTCTGCTTTGAAAAAGCTTTCCAGCGGGCTTATGCAAACGACCTCGTGTGTGTCTGTCTGTTCCACTAGAAGGAGATGTGCTAGAGACTTGAAATTTTCAGGGCATCTTAAGGTTCACTCCTAGAAAACGAGACGCCTACGGCAAATCCTCGCAACCACCACTGAGGGTGCGAATGGGGGTATCCAAGGATCACAAATAAACCCGTCGTCTTTAGAATTTGCCCCTTAGACATGAGAAAGGAATGTAACGGTGAAGCACCGCGTGACTACAACCCACCCTTCTGCTTAGACAAAGATTGTTTTTTTAATGTTCTTCTAAGGGGTAGCTCAGCAAAGTAGAACCCTTTCAACTGAGATTTCTGCTTCACCGTTACATCCCTTTCTCGTGTCTACGCGGCAAATTTTAAAGACGACGGGTTTTAGCGGGCCGAAGGCCCGTTACATCACTGGGGGGGTGGTTGCCAGGATTTGCCGTAGGCGTTTCATTCGCTAGGAGTGAACCTTAAGATACCCTGAAAATTTCAAGTCTCTAGCACATCTCCTTCCAGTGGAACAGACAGACAGACAGACAGACACACAGACACAAGGTCGTTTGCATAAGCCCGCTGGATAGCTTTTTCAAAGCAGAAGGGCGGGCAATGCCCGTCCCAAACGCCGCCGGCAGGCCAAGCTAGGCCCGCTCCCCGCCGAACCGAGTTGCCGGTGGAGCGAAGCGGAGCTGGCAACTTGGTTTAGCGGAAGAGCGGGCCTAGCTTGTTGGTCTTCTTACTACCGCTCCGCGCTCCATTGGAATACCCTATTACGAATGGGGGCTGTTTGCAATTTGAAGGAAAATCGTTCGTAATATGGCAGCTTTAAATCCTTTCTGCGTTACAAACCCAGGCTGTAAGTCATATGTGCCAGAAGAATCTAAGATGGCGGAGGACGATTTTTGACTGGTCTCAGTTGTTGCCTATTTATTTGGTATCTGCGGAAAGATTTTGTCTGGGGATTTCGCCGAATTGGTCGCTGGACACTCCCAGTGCATGATCAGTACTGTTGTGTACGCTTTGTTGACGTTGGTATAGCAGCATTATTAGCATACATATTGACATGTCAATTTCGCTCTATAACGGGGCAATAGACCATTTCGCCCAAGCGCTTTTCGACCTCTCGAAGAACAAAAATACCGGAAGTCAAGATAAAGTGTCACTCAAAATAGAGGTTTGTCGTCCATGTAACTGACAATCTACTCTTCTCCGAACTAAATTTCCCTTATAAAACGAAATCATTCCGAAAGTCGTCCAGGACTGTTCCAAAACCAGCCGATCGTCTCGGGCACTTCCAAATATGTCCCAGGACAGTCCGTCAGCAATCCGAGTCCGATCCCGGACTGTCCGAAAGTAGCCCTCTAATTAGTCAAAAATATATTCTTACGGCACAAGCCGCTTCAATGTAACGTGTTTAAGGGCTAGGAGCGTTCCATATACTGCCCGACTTCCGGTATTTTTGTTTTTCGAGAGGTCGGGTGAAATGTTCTATGGGGTCAACAACTCCGCTTGTCCTTGAGCATACAAAACGTTTTAGTTTTCTTTTTACAAGAGGGACTGAATCAATATTTTGCATGCCAATCGCAAAACCAATATGTACAAGCAAGACACTTCTGTACTCATATTTAGCTTAGTATGAATTGGGAATCGGATTCGAAATGGCAGAGTTATTATTGACCCCATCGCCCGACATGGCGCGATATTCAAGCTCATGTTAATTTGGGCGTTACTTTGTGCCTGACTATACTAACACTAACAAGGCAACTGAACTGAATATGTAATTGGGGTGTTCAGGGACCAACCCGGTGCAATCCCCACCCAAAATTCGATAATGTCAGAAAACCAGTGGATGTGCCAAGGACTCTCTTAGCCTAGAGGGTGCCCTTCTGTAGATTAGGAGTAAACCTTGCATAGAACACTTTTTATCTACATCGGGTACGGAAGTATGATCAGTAAGCTGCTCACATTACTTAATTGTTAAATCAGTTGAGAGATTTAAGGAGCCGCATAACTTTAGTTATTTTCCTTCATTTTGTGAACGAATTCGTCACCGTATGGTAAAGAATAGACGTTT